>NC_056727.1:1126313610-1126613610 GCF_019279795.1 Protopterus annectens | reverse complement strand
TGGATAGCTTCTTTCGAGCATCTGATTGCAGAGATTAATTTATAAGTGTGAGAGACCATTTTTTTTTTACGGGTTAGTAGATTCCATAATACCTTACACAGCTCTATTTGGGGTTCAGGAATATCAATATCCCTCCAGAATTTGCTGCAAATGTCCTTTAGTTGTCTAATCATGATAGTGTACTTGATCAGAAGCTTAAAATTATTTCTGATGGAAGAAATATGCTCCATCTTGACTGAAAAGAAGTCCAGAACCGTTTTACTTTTGATTAGTGGGAATGTATTCAAATTGACCATATTCTCGTTTAGTTTAATGTTAGGATTAAGGTGTATAGGTTGGAGAAGGTGAAAAGCAAAATGTAGATTTAGGGATTTAAACAGATTTTGTGTACATCTGATTTGGGACCATAAATAATTTTGAATTTTGTACTTTCTTTTGGCAGAGATGTCTAAGAATGGAAGGGCCATGGGATTAATGGAAAGAGTTTTGATATAATTGTGATAAAGCCTGACCCAAGATGGACACCAGGCATTTGATTCTTCTCTGAAGGTCGCAACATTAATTATTCTACTGCTTCTATTTATTTCATACATTAGTCTAAGATCTGGAAGGCATCCTTAGGGTAAACAAGTTTTTGATAGCTTATCCTGATGGGTCTTGGGTGCCATATAAATTTCGAGACAGATGAGTGTATATTATTAAAGACTTTATTATGTATCAGGGTGTTGGTAGCATTTAGAACATACAATAGTCTCGGTAGAATATTCATTTTGATAATGGCTACTCTCGAAAGCACCGGGAGTTTTAGTTGAGTCCATCTTTCCAGATCTTTATGTATCAAGCCCCAACATCTAGATAAACCCTCTTGGTGCTGTATCTTTCCATCTGTTTGGAAGGGTATTCCTAGGTATTGGAGATGGTCATTGACTTTTATATTAGGTAAGGATCTTTCACTAGGTAACTGCGAGTAAATATTAATTGGGAAGATCGTTGTCTTATCTATATTCACCTTATAATTCGAGAATTTGGAGAAAGCTTGTAAAGTATTATTAATTTTGTTAATATCCGAGTTGGGAAGGGAGTAGTAAATATTTAAATCGTCCGCGTAAGCTGATAAAGGTATTTTGGTATTAAATAATCTTGGAATATAGTGGAATGTTCTCTGTTTAATTAGTAAAAGCAGAGGTTCTATATAAAGGTTAAATAACAGTGGTGATAAAGGGCATCCCTGTCTAATTCCATTACTAATCATTATCCTCTTTGAGCTATGCTTGTTTATTTGTAAGGTAGTATATGCATTTTTATAAAGGGTGTTAAGAATGTGTATAAACTGTGCAGGGAATTTAAATTTTTGTAGAACCGAGAACAAGAATTTTTTGTTTGTTCTGTCGAATGCTTTGGATGTATTGATAGCAAGGGCGTATATAGGAGTATGTTTAATCAATGATAAAGAGGACATAGCATTTAGGGTGAGAGTCTGGTCAAAGGTTTGTCCCTATTCTCCATTTCTATGGCTGCCATGAGGTTAGCCACCTCTGTTGTTATGAGGCCATATTCAGTATTGGAAAGGCTTTTCATGGTGGTTACCTGTGTTGGGGGCCATGGGAGGGCCATGGATTTCCAAAGGTGATTCATTTGTGTTCAGATATAACAAGGGGGGGTTGTCTATTGGTGTCGAGCAACAGACGCCCATGTAAGGAAGGACCAGGTTGATGTGATGGGCATGTGCATTGGTACATGAGTAGCTTTCCCAGTTAATAGTGGAGTAGTTGAAGTCAACCAGTATATGAGTGTTAGGGTGGACAATATCAGCCTCCTGGGTGCTTAGGGACATGGAGTATTAGTGTTGGGACATGTCTGGGGACCTATAGCAGGCTACGACTTGAACCACTATCCTACCCAATGTTAGCTATGCCTGCAGGATCTGTAATGCCTAAATTGGTCACCACTCTGAAGGTGTGTGCCTCCCAAATGAATATGGAAACACCACCACCTTTGAAGCTTCAGTCACAGTTCTGCAGCCAAGTGATGTGGAATGGGTAATAGGCTGGTAGTGCAAGGGTGCTTCCTGCTGCCTTTAACCAGGTCTCTTTTACACCACAGATGTCATAGTTCTCCATTTTAAGGAATGCATCCAGTGAGTGCATTTTCAGATGTATATGTCTAGTGTGCAGCAGCATGACCCTCAGATTGCATGTGTTTGTAGCTGTCATATATTTCTGTATATTTATGTATACAAATACATATACATATATATATATATATATATATATATATATATATATATATATATATATATATATATATATATATATATATATATATATATATATATATATATATATATATATATATATATATATGAATATGCATATATATATATATATATATATATATATATATATATATATATATATATATATATATATATATATATATATATATATATATATATATATATATATATATATATATATATATATATATATATATATATATATATATATATATATATATATATATATATATATATATATATATATATATATATATATATATATATATATATATATATATATATATATATATATGCATTATGTATAGATTTGACCACATATATTCATCTCCATACATATATACATGTTGGCAAGGAGCTCCTCCATTGCTGTAAGTGGGGCCTCTCTGGCTGGCCCCGCACCAGTAGCGGAATGGTCCTTCGCCACCACATCAGCCCATTGCCATGTACTCCAAATTTGGTCAGTTGCTCTATGCTTGACCTGTTTGTATCAGCGGCCATGGTTCCCCAAGGTGTTCACTCTGTGTGAAGTCTTCCCAGAGGGCTGTCCTCTCCCTCTGGTGTTGGCAACCTCAACTGAAGAGGATGTGGTAGTGTTCCAGGATGGCCTCAGTTATGGCTGTTCTCTCCTGGACATCATAGGCTGGAAGCCACTGCATCACACCTGAAAGACATAAACAGGGAAAAACACATCACAGGACATCAGACATTGTCCATAGTTCTTTACAGAGACAGCTCACTAGTAATGAGTATTAGTAGCCACAACATTATATCAAATAATACTCCAGTGCTTATCAGAATTGTATAGACATGCATAGCATTATGTGTAAGTAGGCAGTTTGCACCTGATTAATGGTGAGAGTGTGCACGTGGTATGCATATCCTTCTATACTGATGTTGAGCCAGGGGGTGATGTTTGTCCTAAACATGTCCGAAGCTGGTCATCTGTAGCTATGGTGTGTGTGTATGTGCTGTGGCTGACCTCCATTACAGGGTGGGTTCGATAGTTCTCTGTGAGACCACAGACATATGTGGGGATGGCCTTCCGATTTCCCTCAGTGGATGTGTCCTATTTGTACTCATACTCAGCATTACATTAATGCACCTGTGAGCTACTATGCTCAATCAGACACAGGTTGACATGCTGCCCAGATGGTGACTACTCCTACACACATGGTGGTGGAATAAAGAAGTACAGGGGAGTATGCAGAGAAAGGTGTTGGCGAAGGAGAAGTGGGATTGACAGACAGATGTAGAGAGTAGACATGAATATAAAGAGATGGGGGGGCATGGCAAAGAGAGTGTTGGACATGGTTATGGATGTGGAGTCTGACATACAGATGTGGAGTCTGGGGTTGTATGTAATGTTGGACAGCACGGATGGTGTATAGGGCCTGTAGCTATTAGCTAGACAGAAGCACATAGCTAGGGAGGATGTGCAGCACAAAAGTGTGATAAAGGAATATGGGTGAAACATACAAGCTAGGAGTGTGTTTAGAACATATGGAAACATCACTTTGATGGCCTGTTCCATGAGGAAAATGGGGGAGGAAAGGTATGTTGTCTGAGGTGGGCATGGTTAATCAGGAGGTGCAACAGATTATCAAGTAGAATGTAAGGATAGCTACGAGGGGGTTTAACAGTGGAAAGACTGTTGTTCCAGGTGACATACCTGTCGATGCCTGGAGGTATTTCTGAGACCCTGCAGTGGTATTTTTAACTGGATTGTTTACTGTAATCATGGAAACTGAGAGGATGTGTGAGATGTTGGTGAATATGTATGGATACTGCTTATTTGAACATGGGTGGTCTGCAGAGCTGTAGTAACAAGCAAGGGATAACATTGATCGGTCACAGGATGAGGTAATGGTAAAGGGTGGCGGCAGCTAGCTTGAGAGCATGGTGATGACTGATGATTTTCAGTATGGTTTCATGCCAGGTAAGAGCATTACAGATGTAAATGTCAATCCACAAGTGTTGATGGAGCTCTGCCCTGAGGCTGAGATGCAGTTGCATTGTGTCTATGTGCACCTACAGAGAGCATATGACATGCTGCCTGGAGAGTAGTTGTGGTATTGTCTGTGGAGGTCAGGGGTGCCAGAGAAGTCTGTCAGACACCACAGGATATGTAGGAGGCTATGTGACAGCAGTGATTTCTGGTTTTGACATGACAGGTGGATTTAAGGTGGAGGTGGGAGTACATCAGGGGTCAGCTGTGTGTCCTTTCACATTTGCAGTGGTGAGAGGATAGGTTGACAGACATGATCAGACAGGGGCCCCCTGTTGACTGTGCAGTTTGCAGATGGGATTGTAGTCTGTAGTGAGATTAGGGGACAGGTTGGGGAGACCCTGTGGAGATGGGGTTATGTTGTAGAGCAGGAAGAAATGATGGTCAGCAGGACTAAGTAAGAATATATGTGTGTGTGAATGGGGTGGGGGATAGAGAAATGGTGAAAATGCAGGGCGTACAGTTTGGAAGGTGGATAGGTCTAACTACTTGGGAACACCAGTTCAGAGTCATGGGTAGTGTGGGGGAGAGGTGTACGAGAGAATATAGGCAAGTTGTGCGTGGTGGGGCGGAGAGTCAGGCATTATTTGTGACAGACAAGTACCATTAAGAGTAATATGTAAAGTCTACAGGAGGGTAGTATGACTGGCTACATTATATTGGTTGCAGACAGTGGGATTGTACACAGGGGCAGGATTCAGGGCTGGAAATAGCAGAGTGTGGGATGTTCACATTTGCACTATTTGTGACAGGGGGGATAGGATTAGACCTACACCAGCAACTTTCTCAGTTTATAACAGCAATATCTCCATCCTGGACCTCTGTTTAGGCCTCTGACCACAAGTATGGCAAACTTTGTTCATATATCATGCAGTTAGAGGCATAGAGATATGGTATATTATTACTTAGTGACATAATTGATAATATCATCCCAGTTAGGTATCAGACTGACAGACATTTTATGTGTAAGAGGCCTTATATATGATGGCAAGGCCTGGACATTCTTTGGGAGTGTGTACAGTTGGGAGGTCTTTGTATTTCTGGCTATTGTTGACAGACTGTCATGACTGTGTAGCAGTGTATTGTGGATATGTTATTTCTTGAGGGGGGTAGATGTAAGTGTTATGTTTCCTTTTCTATCCACCTTTGCATGCGGATCCAGTTTCTGGTGCTCTATCAAGTGTTACCTTTTTGTAGGGTAAGACCGTGACATGCCCCATAACACAGTCAGACATCATACTACACTGTGTAGTGGGCCATTATATGTAGTGGTAGTGTGTCAGTATCAAACTTGCTGACAGTTTGGTTCACACACTCATACTCTATGCACTTTCACACTTGTGTCTGTTTCTCAGTGCTGTTACATCCCTGGAGTACCTGGTATATTTGCAATTGCATGTGTATTCCCCCATAGCAAGATTGCTTTTTTGTTGTGTCATTCTGCCTGTAGTTTGGATATTGCTTGGTGACATGGCTAGCAGCTCAGTGTATTTTCCCTAATATGATGTTATGTCCAGATATTTGGCAGTTGTGTAGTGTTGCCTAGCCCACATAAGTATTGTGTATGTCTGACACATCTGTGAGAGGATGTGAAGATTTACATGACTAACTCCTGGGAAGTCACTGGGTTCTGGACTTTTGCCATTCCACTCAATAGATGTTGGAACAGACAAGAGGGTGTTACTGCATCACATGCATCAGCTGATCTACACCAGTATGTCAGATATGTCCACATTTTCAGCCGCCCCCCCCTTGCCAGGCTTGGTTATGCTTTCTTGCACTCAGCTGTTCTGAGCATACCTGTCACCAGCCAGACTATTACAGACTGTCCATGTTTATTGCCCATATTTCTGGTCTGTTGCATAGTATCATTTTACTCCTTCCTGTGGTGAATCACTGTCATCATGTGGGGATGTCTGTCAGTATATAATGACATACATTACAGTTTCATAATTGACATCCTTCTGAACATGTATGCTGGCACACACCCTGTTCCTGTAGTGACATTCTACATTTATACCTGCAGGATGTACATTGTGTTCCTAGTGTTGTTCCATTGACCACCCATTTTGCAGCCTTTGTCAAGATCTCCTGCACTTAGGGGTGGGAAGGTATGGTGCTGGGTATAACTGCAGTACATGCTATGCACACACACACACACACACACACACACACACACAAACACACACACAGATGTGTGTGTGTGTGTGTGTGTGTGTGTGTGTGTATATATATATATATATATATATATCTATATATATGTATATATATATATATATATATATGTTTCTATATATGTACGTATAGCTATATATATATATATATATATATATATATATATTTATATATATATGTTTGTATATATGTATCTATATCTATATATATACCTAGATATATATATATATATATATATATATATATATATATATATATATATATATATATATATATATATATATATACTATATATGTCTATTAATATATCAGCATATTTCTTGTTTGATATCTACACATTATATTATTTTATGATATATATATATATATATATATATATATATATATATATGTACATATTCTATATGTGTAATTTCATATGTACAGCTACATATATCTGATGTATACGCTTTTCATATGCACGTATCACCATACATATCTATATTTGTATATTTATATATTATAAATATGCTGGTTTCACAGTGTTTGTTCCATAGTATTCTATACCTGTATTGAATGATATATTAAAAAAGCATTCAGTAGTGCAGCTCTGGTGGAGTAGTAATACATTGCTCAGACTATGGTGTACAGGCTCCTGGGTTCAAGACTGGGCAAGGCTGATTATTTTGTTGCTGGGCAGAACAAGGGCTGTTGGATACAGAGTGATTAAGGCACTTTTAAGCAGTTGTAAGTGGGTTTGCATGGGTTTGTGCAACAGAAAGCAATGCTAACTTCCAGTTAAATATGCTTACAGACAGTTAGCCTGAAAAGTGCTTAATCTGTGTAAGCATTGCTTAGCACCACACAAACAGGCTTAATCCCGCTTACTAATGTTTAAAAGTGCTTACTCCATCTTATCCCCATGCTAATTTCTTTAAAAGAAAAGAAAAAGGGGTGATAGGAAAGTGGTGAAAAAGGGGGCACAAAGAGGGAAAGTAGCTAAAGATGTGCAGGTTGGGTGTAGGGAAGGTCCATATCTGTCCATTTCTTCTACAGCAACAGCTGTACACATATACTGAATTTGGAGGTATATTTGTACACTCAAACCCCTGAGAGAGGGGTGAGGACAACAATAATGTGTTGTGAAGCCAATTAGATCAGATTACACATGTCCAGTGGACACGTGTGCAAAATGGACAGCTATGTATGGGGCGAAAAGTTTTTTTGGGGAACTGATTGCCCTTTTTTTAAAGGTGAGAGTGGGATGTTGGGGAAGGATAGTAGGTATATTTGGGGAGGTAGGTTGGGCAGGAAGACAGACAAGACAGCATACAGGGATAGTATAACACACATGTGGGTGGTAAACACCTTGGACGGTGAGGGGTGTTTAGAAATCCGAAGCCCATAAGCACCCAAATGGAAACAGTTGGTCTGAGGTCCCCACCCATGGGAACTCACCACTGCACCTTCACGGCCCCAAAGGTGGCAGTGCTGGGGTCTGAGCAGGAGGGGCAGGCTGACCCTCTAATTGCACCATGTGGCCCTCAAGCTGGCATAGCAGATCTCTAAACTCCTTTTGGGGCTCGCTACGCACAGATCCCTGGACCTGGCTTCGGTTGACAGTATCCTGTCTGAGCCGGCTCTCTGGGGGGAATGAGCCCCATCCCCTGAGGTGGTTCCACCCAAAGGTGGCGCAGGACCAGTGGCTGAGGAGGTCCCAGGGTGGGTCCCAGACATGCTGGGGCCAAGTGCCACAGCCAGATGAGATGGGGGAGGTGGGTCTGCTGGAACCGGTCTTCCTAAATGTGCTATGGTGTTGCAGTTTTAGAACATATGTGGGTTAGTAATAATCAACACTATCCAGGATAAGTTATAACAGCATTCATAAATATTCCCATTAACCCAAAACACCACATTTGGAACAGTTGCATAGCAAACAGAACACATGTATATATGGAACCACAGTGGCCATTACAACAGTATGCAGGTTACATTGATGGCAATAGGCCACCAGCGATAGTATTTCAACATGGAACATTAATAGAAACACATTTCAATATTTGTTGAAGAATAGGACATATGTCTCAACAGTAGGTTTGGTGTAAACATACCCGTTGATTTGTGTGTTTAGATTATTGTTGCAGATATGGTGGGGGTAGAGAGAGATGTCAATTAACTTATATATCATTGCAGTACTCATAACTTTAATGATCACTGCTCTAATTATTACTCTACAGGTATTATTACAATACCCTATGGCCTTGGTGTGGGCAGTGGTATGTTTATACACAGTGTATACTTCAACTGTCTTATAGCTAAATTCAACTTCTCTTACCTGGTAGACCTGTGGAGGGAATGTTATTTAACACTACCTATTTCCACACATATTCCTAGATTCCTAGTTGTAATTATGCACATACCTCTTAATCGCTAAACACACAACATCTGGACAAAGCTTGACAACATGGGGGTACAAATATGGGCATATTTTAAATATTGCTCTTATAAACTTTTAGACAGTTGCTAGAGTAACAAGATTTGATTTAATATACATTTTCTGAAGGATTTGAAGTCTGACACTGAAATGTATGTTATCATTTGGTGACTAAAATCCTGAGATCATCCAACTGCTTTGCCAGGAAAAAAGAGGAACAGGCCAAAAATGTGAGCCAAATATCTGGACATTCTGGGAAAATCTGCACAGCTGAGAGGTATGATTATGCATACAGCTTACTATCACTCCCAGGATTTGAACCATGGCTGTGTCTGCTAAAAATACAATTTCTGTTTCATCAGAGTGAGATATTTAGACACCCCTGTCTGTTCCTTCAGTGTTTTCTTTCTCTCTTGGTTGTACAATTTGACCTTGTAATTACAGTAGTCTTGTACAGGCATTCCTAGACATATTTTTATGAAGCACAGTGTGAAAAACAGTGATTGACACAACAGTACTATTCTGATATCAGATGTTGGTGAATGCTACATGTCAGGTCATACAATACCAGAGTAAACACTACCAGTCCAGGATTTAAAACTTTATTACCAGGCAGTTACAGTTTTCTTATCTGAAAGACCTGTGGGGGGGACTGTTTGTTAACACTACCTGACTGTTTCTACACATATTCCCAGATTCCTAGTTAATATTATGCACATACCCTACAGTCTCTTAATGCACACACTCTGGACAAAGCTTGACAACATGGGGGTACAAATAGGGGCACATTTTGAATATTGCTTTTATAAACTTAGAGTTGCAAAAGTAACATGATTTGTTTTAATATACATTTTCTGGCAAAAGTAACATGATTTGTTTTAATATACATTTTCTGAAGGATTTGATGTCTGAAAATCAAATGTATGTCATTATTTATTGACTACAATTCTGTGATCATCCCAGTGATTTGCCAGGGAGACAGAGGAACAGGTCAAACATATGAGCCAATTATCTGGACATTCTGCGAAAATCTGTACAGTTCAGAAGTATGATTATGCATACAGCTTACTACCACTCCCAGAATTCGAGCCATGGCTGTGTATACTAAAAATACAACAATTTGAGTTTCATCAGAGTGAGCTATTTAGAAATTGCTGTCTATTCCTTCAGTATTTTCTGTCTAAGTCTCTCTTGGTTGTACACTCTGATCTTGTACTTATAATAGTCTTATACAGACATTCCTAGACATATTTTTATGTAGCACAGTGTGGGTAACAGTGGTTAACACAGCATTACTATTCAGAAAATGCAACACTAAATGCCATATAATGCCAGAGTAAACACAACCAGTTCAGGATTTAGAACTTTATTGCCAAGCAGTTGCGATTTTATTTAAATATCACCTATATGGGACTATTACCATCATATTGTCTGGTTTATTCAGTACAACCCATACACAGTTTTAATACTGGCAGGTGACTTTCTACTACTTTATATTTATTTGGTATGACTGCTACAAGCAAGATTGTTACTCACCAGCCTCGTGACACACACCTTGCAGCCTACTGGCTTGGGCTTCCTGATTCACTGCCCGCTCAGCTACAGCTGTAAAGGAAATAGAGAAATATTTAGGCATACCTATCCATCACATATACAGGCTGGATTTTAGAGAAATATTTAGGCATACCTATCCATAACATACACAGTCTGGACTTTAATAAACAGTTATTGGTACGAATACTTACACACTGCTGGGACATCACCCCTCTGCCTTGCTTCTTGGACCCACTCTTCCAAGAGATCCCTCTTCCTCTGTTTCAAGTCAGCATAGTGGTGACAGACCAGCTCACCAGTCTGAGGGATACCAGTGGCACTGGTGAGATCATGGGTGAGACAGTCCCAGGTTTGTGCTTTATATTGGAAGCCCTGGTACTGGGCCTGCAGCAGTCTCTCGTCATGTTTTTTTACCAGAAGTCCTACCATGACCTTGGACTTCTGTATGCCCCAGCGCTGCGCCCAGAAGCGCATACCCTCACCAACACCTGCCATATTGCCTACAGTGGGAAGCTGCAACCAGTTATGAGCTGTATTCCTGCCTGCGGGATTTTAAATATGGTTGATTTACCACCCTTTGCCGTGATTGGCCAGATTTGAAAATGCTGAGCTAAGCTAAGCTACGGGCAAACCTGCTTATTTAAGGTTAGCAGTGCTTAAACGGGCAGGTTCAGCACTGCTTAACAATGGGCAAATCCACTTAGCAGGGCTACTCATTGCTTAGCAGTCATATTTACACAATGTTTACACCTGGTAAGCAGAGCTGTGCAATTCTAAGCATTGCTTATTTTCTATTTTATAGACTATCTGTTGTATGGGATTGATTCATCATTCATTACATATTATAAATTTGTTTATTGTCTCTAACACCCCCCAATGTGCTTTCATTACATTTATTCGTGTGAGACTATACTGTATGGGGAACTTTTGTTTAGATGGAGGTTTCACAACTTTATTAAACTGACACCTCACATCTGGACCTACTACAGTACTTTGGTTAACAAATATATGTTATTTAGTAGCTAATTATAAAAAAAATGTTTATGTACTGCTTTCACATGTAAAATGGTTACAGTGGGGATCAGACTCAGAATAGCTGCTTATAAAGCATACACTCTAATCACTACACTATTGCTGTACAGTTTATGTTGGATGTATCTTGCTATTTAACTTCTTGTGCTGTTTAAGGTGAACTAAGTGTAGCTAAGCAATGGGCACACCCACGCAGCTATGCTTAAACTTTATCACATTTATAAAACATATATATATTTTTTGTGTTTTATTATTTGTACCCTTCGGAATATCCCTGCTAATGCTGAACCTGTTATACTATCAACTTTCTGCTTTGTGGGACTATTGTCCCATATGGCTTTGTCCACATTCCTTACTCTGATGGGTTGGGAGGTGTGCACTATGTGCTTATGCTACATCTCTTATTCTTTCAGTTTTTGCCTTGGTAGGGATGATTGTCCTTTATGACTTTGACAAGATTTCTTACCCGGATGGGTTGGGGATATTAATACGGGCATTCTCGCTCATTTTATATTGCCGAACAGCAATTCTGGTGTGCAGGGGGAGTGTGTATAGTGAGAGCTCTGCTCTCAGACACACACCCTGCACTTGTACACAGATCCATGTCTGTTTAACAGCATGGCAGCACACCTTCATGAATATGCATGGCACACTGCTGTACGGGAACGGTCCCTTCCGTGCAGGAATAAGCTATTCCTGAAAGGAAGTTTGCTGAATCCCATGGATTGTTTCTCATCAGAAGGGAGTATGGAGAATAATAACATTACTAGAGTGGTTGCCTTCCATGTGAATAACTGTGTATGACATGGTTTGCTGTTTTGCCACTTCAGGTTTTCCCCCACTTGAATTGGACACTTCAGACTGGACGTGAAAAGTATGATTATACTGATGGAATGTTATTGGTACACCAATAAATCTGCATGAATTACTTCATTCTGTTATAATGGAACCTTCAAAAGAAGTACAGCGGGACACCCCCCTTACCACAGATGATAGTGATGTACTGCTTAGATAAAAAAAAAAAAAAAATAGGACAAATTCTTTGGGTTTCCAGGCAGAGGAGACCAGATGTCATGTCATCTTTAATGCTTCTTCTTTGACATGCAGCATCGAACATGTCCCTGCAGGGAGTATTTATTCATTTAACAAATCAACTGTTCAGAAAATTCACTATGCAAAAGTAGCTCTAACATTTTTATCCCTGGGAAGGTGTGAATCCCTAAAAGTAGTTGTCTTTAGTGATGTTCCAGACAGAAGCCTTCCTAATAGGGGCAATTCAAGGGCACATTTGATTGTTTAGATGGAAAAACAAGGAAAATATATTTTTGCTCTTTGCTGAAAGCCATAATGAGCTAAGAGTAGCATATATTACCATCACAGCAGAAGCCTTTACTATCTCTGTTACCCTGAACAGTGCACACTTTCTAAACGTGTTCTATTTCAAATTCACAACTGGTGACCCAAATCAAGATAGCTTTCAGATAATCTGTTTCACCAATAACATGGTTGAGGCTGTTGCAGAAAAAGGGCTTCACCTGAAGATCAGTGGAAAAAAGGGAACACACTCAAACCAACAGAATTCACACTATCCTGTGACCAGCCACAAAGAAAAAAATCTGGCTAACTGCCTTACAGAAAAGGAATCTTCCACTTCTGAAGACATTTGAAGGACGTTGGTATATACTGATTATTTAATCTCTGTACAAAATGTTAACTTATTTCCCCCCTTTACACAAAGACAGGGTATATTGTTAAATCCATGTTTTGCTTCTGCTAGGTCTTTTAAATCGGTCTCTGTTTTTACGAGACTTTTATTGTGGCAGGAAAAATGCACTTGCTTTATGAAAAGTTTTGCAGCAGTACCTGCCTTTATGGCAATTAGTTTGTACTTTTGCAGCAGGTAACACTGTGAGGTGTGTGTGTTTGTGTGAGTGTGTGTGTGTGTGTGTGTGTGTGTGTGTGTGTGTGTGTGTGTGTGTGTGTGTGTGTGTGTGCGTGTGTGCGTGTGTGGAGCTGCCTGTACTGTCCATGTTTTCAAAAGAATAAAACTCATGTCTGCCTTTTCCAGGGGAGGTTGCTCAAGTTTGAAACAGCCAGGTATGCAATGAGCTTGAGATCCGTTTTGGCTGAACTGCCCTCTTTTATACAAGAACATGGGACAGGCCAAGAAGTCAATAAAAATATCTTATCAAAAATGGGTGACTAGTGTTCTGCAATGCACTCAGCATTTAAAATAGGATATGTGAGTAAGCTAAGGGAAACATATATAATTAGCAAAATATGGACTTTACAAAATGGATGCTTTGGAGAATATTAATAAGAGATGAAGCAGAAGAACAAATGGTGTCTTTCAGAAAATTAATAATGAAGTCTTCACGTAACACAGGGTACATATTTGATGATCTGCTCACTGTAAAGTCATTCAGGTGCTTGACTGAACAGTCTGCAAGTGATTTTAAGTGTGATTTACCAATTATTTTGGTTGGGATTGTGGTTGAGTTTTCAATGAATATGTTACTATTCATTACTCTTAATAAGGTCACCAGTTTTGTCCAGCAAGACAGTGCCAGCATTTGAACAGTACTATGAAATGCATCTGTGTGAATAAACCAAAAAGTGTGCTATATGTTGTGGAACTCTGATTTATAAACACTATGAAGGGTATTGCTGCTGAGGCAAAATGTTCAAGTTGGTACTAATTCTTCATCATTAATAGGCTCCAAATGTCTTATATGCTAACATACAGCATGATGGAATTTTAAGTGGTATAGCAGCCAGCAAAGAAATTACTGCAATAAACTGCTACACCACTGACAGAGAATGAAACAAATACAGGACATGCAATGAATGCATGTGCATGTGCTTACCAGCAAAGCTTTTCAAGTTGCTTTTCTGAAACTATGAATCATGCAAGTTAAAAGGAAGTAGAAACAACCATGGAGACTCTTGAGGCTGTTTTGGAAAACACCCAGCATCAACCACATGGAGTGACAAGGAGACACACCTGAATGTGTAAAAGGAGTAGAAATATAAATAGGAAAGACAGTGAATGGACTCAGTGCTGCAATCAGAAATATTAATGATGATTCAGAAAAGTAAAATAAAAATAGCTGTTACAGACATCTGACTGATGATTAATACTTCAGATTATTTATGCAATGTTGAACTAACTGTTCTTGACAAAAGTTGTAATTTTTGTCTTGTTGTATCGTATGACATTATGAGTGTGATTCTCAGTTTGTAAGAAAGACAAATCCGAAACTTGTGTTTAAAAAGAGATATTAACAGGCCCGTTCTTAAGCAAAAGTCAACTAGACAGTCAGCTATGGCACCATTCATCTGGGAAGGGGTCAATATTTTATTTATTTATGTTTGTCTGTTTGTGTCTGTTTATTTATTTAAGTAAAGAGAGCTGCCTATAAAGGCTGCAATGGCTGCTGTTAAAAACTACAACCTCTGCAGTATCCTGCCTCATAGGTACTGTGCACCTTACCGTTGAGTTTGTGAGGTTTTGCTCTGTCCCACCCATGTTCTAACCAACCAATCAAAGAGACTCACAGAGCAGAAAGCCTGCAAACTTTAAACGTGTGGAAAGGTTTCACAGGTCCAGAAGACTTGTCAGTGTGATAGAAGGCACATAAGACAAAGTAATCAAAATAAATGTCCCTTTCCTGTCCAGCTGGGTATATTAGAGCATATCTGACCTTTCCTTTCCACTCAACTCTGTCTGTGTTGGAATTAGTATCCCCCATATGAGTATTGCTGTCAGATTTAAAATTTCATCAGTGCTCATTTGCAGGGCTGAACAGTTAAATAAATGACAGGCTATTAGTATGTGACAAACATGTGTCTTGGTTTGCAGTGACCATGGAGCAGTTTATACTAGACCAGTAGCAGAATCACTAAGAAGAGTTCTGTTTCAATGCTTACCTTCACAGGCTTAGCTCTGGTTAACTCTGTCACCTGCTTAATTTAACCGGTATACCTGAGTGTTTTGTATGACTTATCCAATTTATTTAAGGGTTTATTAGAGTTATGGAATAATGTGAACTCTGTTCTGGGTTCATGTATTTCTTATAATTTTTATTGTATTAATGTATTTTGATTTGTCCTTCCTAAATTTTCTAATTTATTATAATGCAAATTGCAGCTTGTTTAATTCTGTGTAACCACTCTGAATTGTTTTGCCCATGAGTCATTTACTTGCTTGTAATGGGTATCTTATTTTTTTGTAATCTCACCTTTGTCTTCCCATTGAATGTTCCACTGAGATCACTGCTGTAACTCCAACAAATAACTAAATAATGCAGCAGTAGCACTGGGAATTCATAGCCGGTGGCAATGTGAGGATCTCCTTCACCAGAAGCAAAATAATTGGGTGGCTGGGGTACACCTCACTCAGAATTGTCTGGATTGCAGCATGTACATTTTGTAATTCTGGTATGCAACCAAAAATTATGGGTGAGGAACCAATAATATAGCAGCAGGACTACAT
The DNA here is from genome assembly GCF_019279795.1 of Protopterus annectens. Taxonomy (NCBI): domain Eukaryota; kingdom Metazoa; phylum Chordata; order Ceratodontiformes; family Protopteridae; genus Protopterus; species Protopterus annectens. The sequence goes on along the minus strand of NC_056727.1, from coordinate 1,126,597,637 downwards.
TCATATTTATTATTATTACTTTTTTAACAATTGTGGTGGGAAGATGTAGGTGCACTTTAAGTACATGATTGTGGGCTTTATCTTTTTATAAAAGATTCAGTTTAATGTATGTGCACTACAGTGCAACCTCCAAAACTGTTTAGTATATTTTTTCATATAAGGTTCACTTTTATGTAAGTGTATTGCACAATGCAAATAATTCATTGTTTAATTCAGTATGTCTTGGTTATTGCCATTTAAATGCTTGTTTTTAATAGAGGTTTTGTACACTGTAATAATACATTTTTTTGTATCTAGACAAATCACTTGCCATCAGGGATAACTCAAAAGAATAAAGTGCCATATTGGCAAATAAATTACTATGGGGACTGGGGTGGGAGTAGGAGCTTTTCTCCCTGGCCCCCACTAGAAAAGAGTCTTAATTCCCAGCCAGATATTCTCAGTAAGGAAGTAACTAAACACATAAATGGTGTTACTATATATGAGTCTATGTCAACCGTTCAAACTATTAAAGGTTTGAACATTAAGACATAAAGTAAAACAGATCAAATATGCAACCCTTCAAATCACAAAGTCTAAGTGGTCAGTATTTCATAAATCATCAATTTCCTCCAAGAGCACAGAAATAAGTCACACTGGCATACCATCTACACCTATACTAAAATACTAACACCACACACACACACACACACACACACACACACACACACACATATATATATATATATATATATATATATATATATATATATATATATATATATATATATATATATATATATATATATCTAGCTGAAAACCCAAATGTTGACATCAAAAGGTCGACGACATGAAATGTTGACATACTTCTATGCATGAGCCAAGCAACAACTTTGAAACATAAGTCCTTAAGGGGTTATTAGCATATATCCCAGGGGTCTCCACCAGAGGAGGTTTAATGTATTACATGGTGAAGACTCTAGCTTAGCTGACTCTCTCCTGGAGTTTTTACTGAATTGTTTATCTGCATGATCTTTTTGCCCTTTGGTTTGGATGTTATTTGGGATATTTTGCTGGCACCACAATGTTTCTTGACATCAGTCTTGGTCTCCAGCTCTGTATTTCCCAAATGTAGTTAAATAACCAGCTGTGCTGCACTTATGAGCGCAGAAAAAAAGCAGCAAAGCATGGCATGCCTACAGCTTTTAGAGTTTGGTTTTACTGGTCTGAATGCATTAGTAAAGACTTAGAAAGTTGAAAGTCATGAGCTTTTGTAAAACATATAGATGAAACACTAGTATATCCTTAAGGGATCATTTGTATACTTCCCATGTGCTTTCAATACAGGGGATTTAAGATAATACATCGTGAAGACTTTAGCTTAGTTGATAGCTTTCACAGAATATATATATATATATATATATATATATATATATATATATATGTGTGTGTGTGTGTGTGTGTGTGTGTGTGTGTGTGTGTGTGTGTGTGTGTATGTATAGATATAGATTAGATATAGATATAGATATAAATACAGCTATAGATATAAGATTGCATCACAGCAATATCCAACAATAACTACATAATGGATGCAGAAGAACAGATATTTCTGATCATTGGTCCAAATATCATTGAGTATATGACCTCAAAAAGGTCAACCCTTTCGCAGTTGGTAAAGGTTGCAAAGAAGGTACTGCAAAAATATGTTATTCAAATGCAATATGTTTAGACTATATTGCACAATCCAGGCCTATTAATGAATTAATTCATTCTTTAGTGCAATGAATAACATGATACAATTAAAGACAAATGGAGATGTTGCATCTGCTTATGTTCAGCAACCCACAAATCATACAGAAGTCAGAAATATTAGTGCATAGAACATACTCCTTGGGGTTCATTAAATGGCTTAGTGCAAGCCCTACAGCTTAGGCTAAAAACTCCCCACTCTGACAATGAGTTCATTTTGATTTAGACAGATGTTATCCACAGTGAGGTAAGACCACATTATCAGCTAATTTGCATGTCTGTAAATCACACTTAGTACCAGAATGTGCAGATCATTGCAGTGCAGTAGTATAATGTTGTTTGTGTAGGCATAGGCACCCCCACACCCACAGTTACTCTCCCACACACGTAAGTACATATTCAAACAGAAACACACACACACACACACACACACACACACACACACACACACTAACACATACAAACCACCATTCCTGTACCTGCCCCCCTGACTTGTCTTCCCTCCTGTTGTTCCCTCCCACCCCTGATCACTGCAATAGTTTAAGTGCCATTATGGCACAAGTGTAGTTGCTCTGGTGTTAACTATGTGTCCCCACACCTAGGCACCAAAATTGTTTATGTACCATTATGCCACATTTATAAAATCCCTGGTGTCTGGTGTCCCCCACCCCTACCCTAATCCCAGTAGTAATCTCTGTGCCATTATGGCACTTTATTCTTTTGAGTTATCCCTAATGGAAGGAGATTCCTCTACCCCCTAATCCCTGTAGTGATGTTGATGCTGTTAAGGCACATAAATATATTGTATGCCTGGTGGCTAGTGATTCCCTACACCCCTGAGCCCCTTTATGATCTCAGTGCTATTAAGACACTTCATGTGTATTGTATCCCTAGTTGCTAGTGATTCCCCCAAACCCATAGTCCTTGTAGTGATATCAGTGCTGTTAAGGCACTTTAGTATATTGTATTCCTGGTGTCTAGGAATTCCTCCTACTTCTCAACCCCTGTAGTGATATCAGAGCTGTTAAGGCACTTATGTATATTGTATCAGTAGTGGTTAGTGATTTCCCCATCTGCCAGTCCTCCTACTGATGCCAGAGTCATTAGGGCACTTCACAGATGTGTTTTAGGGGGTCTGCCATGCAGGATATCTACATTTCATTTTTGACCACCGTCTTTCTTGTCATCAAGCATAGCTATACCCTCTGACCTCACTCAATACAGGTCTGACCTGCCTGAATGATGGATAATGCCATGTTGCTGCAAAACCGTCTGTGACTACTCTGTGTTTGTGAATTTGTTCTATTTTCTTTTTTTAATGAACCTCTTCACCTGGGCTGTGCCCAAATGGTCTATAGTGATCAGTGTACCACCTAGCTAAACAAATTTAAATTAAAAAAATAATAAATATGTCTCCAACATCACCAGGACTACATCTTGGTCAAACAATGCCCATTACAGAGGACCCCACTGGCCATTCCAATATCTCATTACTTGACTGTATCCCGACAATTGCCATAAATACCTTTCAACCCTGTCAGTGGGCATACTGTTTTATTATTCTTTACTTTTGCAATTATTAAAGAAATATGGATTTCATTTAAATCAAATTTTATAGTAAAAACATTTACAGCCATTTTCTAAACAAAATAAAACACTCTCAGACTGAAAACAGGCTTAGCATAAGAAACAATATAGTAGAAAGTTGATTATCTGAAATAATTGGGACCTAGGTTAGTTTGAATAATCAAAGTGTTCAGATAATCAAACATATAATTGAACTGGATAAAAACTCCTAAAATCTTGTTTTTTTTTTCCTGCATGCAGGGAATACACTTTTCAACCATACAGTGATTCCAGTGGGCAATAAAGAATATTTTTCACAGATGAGCAGGCTACAAGCTCAAAAACATGCACACGAGAATGCATATAATGTTTACATATTCAGACTTTATGATTTTTCCGACCCAAAAACTTTGGATGGCTGCATTCAGATAATTGACATTTTGGATTATCAACATTCGGATAATCGACTCTCTACTGAAAAATTATCTTCCCTTTAAACTCACATTTAGTGAAATTGCATCTGACAGTCTATTAAAGTACAAGACTCATGTTGGAATTCATAAGCAAAGATCACATAGTGAAGAAATAATTTGCAAGTATGTGAAGGGTGCAAGAATTCAAAAGACAAATGTGTAACACATTTGCTAGCAGATGAGGAAATTCCACTAGACCTAATTGTCCCTTTTCAGGAAAAGGCCAATAGTACTTTCTGGTGAAGTAACTTGGTCAGTCACATGGAAGACAAATGAAGGATAAGGAATTCAAATCTTGTACTACAGGAAGCAGCTTTTTAACATCGTATAAACTTAGTAAGTGCTAGACAACCTGCTGTAGCCCAAACACAGTTCGTTTCACACCTACATGCCTACAAAAATTAAGCTAAATTAACAATGTTTTCATAAGTAAAATATTAACTGTAAATCTCATAGAACTCACATGCCCACTGTAATCTCAGCTAAATAATAAATACAATGTAAACATAACAAGGAAACCAAGCATAATTTAATAGTTTCTGTTTAATACAATCACTTTCAACACAGCAACTTTGCTTCATAGGTAGTTACCAGACAAACAGTCCAGGAGACCACTGAGGAGACTAGTCCAAATTCCCAGTTACCCCAAAGCACTGTCTAATTGAGTGACTTGCTTAAAGTCATACAGAAAGCAAATGAGGGGTGAGGAAATTAAATCCTGTACCACAGAAACTACAGCTCACAGCTTTATCCCTATGTGCCAAATGCTAGACTAAAGTAAATAGAGAGGAGAAAGGTTGAAACCCTACACCCTTGACACAGGCAACAGCAGCATTAGCCCACTTCACTACAGCACTCTGGCAGTTGCCACAGAGATGGAGTTTATATGATACAGGGTTTGATTCCCCTCAGCCCTCATTTGCATAATGTGTGATTTGGAGTGAGTTGGTTAACTAATCATTGCTCCCATGATGCCTCTGAAAAGGCATACATCCAGTAAGCCCAGCTGGTTAACAAATGGGTATTATTGCACTAATTTTTAAGTTATGAGTAGAATAGTGGGATGCAGAAATCAACTATTTATAACTATTTATACAGAGGCACACGCAGATGTGAACATCAATTATAGCTTGCTCAAAGTCAAACAGTAGGCAAATTAAGGTGAAAGAGTTCAAACCCTGTACTTTTTATTACAGGAAGCAGTCCATCAATATCAGACAGAACTCTAATGACTGACATTATTGACTGATTGCTCAGTGACATTTAAGCTTTCTTGATTTCTCAGAAAATGAAGATCCCAGGGATTCATGAAGCTTGCGCCAGGTCCAGGCATAGCATTGGCATTCTAACACCAAATATGGCCACAGAGCGATTCAGGTACGAACTTTTTCCACGTGCAATACCTGCGTATGCTACACCCGCACAACTCCTGAGCCTTGTATGCTAATTACCCCATGTGCAGCAGTGTAGCATTAAAATGAAGGTATGTAATGATTCAGGAAGTAGTGCAGGTGTAGTGCAGAAAACGGTTTACATTTTTGCAAACATAAAATCTGAGCCATGACAGCCGACCAAAAACATGTATTATAATGTTAATATATGCCAATGGCTAAATATATAGCCATTGGCATAAAAAAATGTACAAAATATAAAATTAACATTTAATACATATAGTCGCACTATCACGACGTGGAAGCGCAGGGCAGCGGTGTGCAAAGGGGATCGCAAGGAATATATAAAAATATAGAATAAAACTGCAATGAAATGCATATCACGATTTCCCCATAATAGTCAATGGCAGGCATGCTACACCAAACTCATGGCGCAAGGGTTGCTAAGGGGCAGTGACAGTGTTATGCACAGTAGCAAGCAATTAGTAGGCAATGCCATGCAAATGAGAGTGAGAGGAGTAATAGTGAATCACAGCTTCCCCACTGGTGTAAGGATGCACCTCACAGCATAGCATTATAACACTGAGGTGAGCCCTTGAGATAAAGATGATATCAAGAGAGGAGTGTGTCGCCATTGCTGTAAGCACATTGGAGCATTGCTAAACCGGTTTGCCCCTAGCTAGGCAAAGCTGCAGGATAGGAGTGTGTCGAATTGCCCATAGCTATGCTTAGCTGAGAGTACACAAGGTAACCGAGTTTGCATGTGAACGGAGATGAAAACGCTCATAAACTCAGTAAATGGGTATGTGCAGCACACACAGCAGCTGAAACTGGAAGGATATAGAAAAGAAATAAGGAAATGCTGCAGCAGTAAAATTGGAGTACACATGACTAATTAATACCTAGGAGCCTACAGTGGGCCATTGACAACAGCTAACAAGGCTGCAAGCAGCTACCTGCAGAACAGGGAAGGAGAGGGGCTGTACTGCAAAGAAAACAGGAAAGTGTCAAAGCAGGACAAAGGTGATATGCAGTATATCAGCTACAAGGCACATTTCGCCATGACTGGGTAGGGAAAGTACAAAACAAGAAAGATGGCAGGTGGATGCATGCCTGATAATGGGAGGGGATCCAGGTCTAAAAGTGAATTAAAGGGCAACAGATTAATCAAGGCAGGCAAGTAGATCTCCACAGAAAAGGCCCCACACTTGCAGTACTCATTACAAAACCCATAATTAAGACACACAGCAGCTGGAATTGTTCATACACACCCACTTACATCAGCAGCATTCATAGCACAATACTATAAAGTGTGAAAGCACCTCACACACATTTGCGTATTCACATACACTCTTCACCAGTGGTGTATACAGACAGGGAACTTTTATTATGTACATGTTAGGGGCTGCCATAGCTTTGATCCACCAGCATGTGCTGGAGACTGAAGATGGTGTGGAGGATGATGCACACTGCCACTGCAGGCACCAGAGGAGGAGGAGAGTGTTCAGACCTAGGGTAACCTACCAGGGGCTACATGATCTGGAGATAGAAGCATATTACAGGGTGGACAGGGACACCCTACAGCAACTTGTAGAGCTGTGCCAGCCATGCCTCAGAGACAGAACAAACAGAGGGGAACCCATCTCAGTGGATACGAAGGTATGCGTAAGCCTGAGAATACTAGCTGCAGGAACCTATCAAAAACTAACTGGGGATATCATGGGTATCTCACAGGCATCAGCATCCAGGGTACTACCCCATTTCCTGGATGCCATGTTACCACATGCCAATGAGAACAGATATTTCCCCCAAACGCAGGAGTTGGCCAGCAATATGTGTCTCTTCCACCATATGGCAGAATACCTGGAGGTACTGGGTGCAATAGACTGCACACACATACACATCAAGTCACCACCCAGTGAGCAGGGTAGGCACTACATAAAGTGCAAGGGATACCCCTCCATCAACTGCCAGGTCATGTGCAATGCCCAGGGCATTATCATGGATGTGTATGCTGGAAACCCTGGAAGACTCCCACATCTGGCATGCCTCACAGCTGTATCACTTATTTGCCAGGGGGGACATCCCAAATGGCCACATGGTGGGGGATGCTGGCTATGCACTGGAACCATGGATGATGACTCCCATCAGAAATGCACACACACCCATGCAGGAACACCATACTGAGGCAGACGCACAAACCAGAATCATCATAGAGCATTTCTTTGGGATGCTGAAATCATGGTTTTGTTGCTTGGACATATCTGGTGGAGCCTTGCAGTACTCTCCAGGCACATGTGCCCACATCTTCATAGTGTGTGCCATGCTACATAATATGGTAGTGCAGAAACAGTTGCAGCAGGGACAGAATGGTGAAGGCCCACACAGCCCACCACCATTGCCAAGGGCCCCACAGGCACAGAGGTACTCAGACCACGAACACCCTGAGCCAGCCCCAGTAGGCAGATGGAGGTGTGCCCAGTATGCCCATGCCTTGGCAAAGAGGGAACGTATAGCACACACACTGACAGTGTAGGCACCTAGGGACTGACACCTTTCTCCACTTGCACACACAGTAAAAATGGATGGCACAGGCACAAGACTACCTGTAAATTTTCATGCATAGGCAGTCTACTGTGTGCATCCAACATAGGCAGCCCTCAACTATTGCACACACAACAGCCACTGGCACAAGGTAAGTCAACACCTGAACAGTAAATTAAGCTATCAGCATATGCAGATACTGTATGTATATATTCATAGGTAGGTACTTGGCCAACTGTCAGAGATCATTTATACAGCCAGCCAAAATGTGTCAGCTTTTGCCATCCCATTGATTCATTAACCATCCCTCTGTGGAGAAGAGCCAATCGTGGGATCCCTGGGGTTCATCTACTGTTCCCCATCCACCCTTCAAGGTTTCTCTTGCAGAGTGTTAGTGAGGGGCTCTGTAAAATGTAGTTAGGGATGTTGTTCCAAAGTATGGGGAATGTCTGTGACAGGAAGCTGTCCCTCCAGCATCTTCCAATTATTATTGTGGGGCAAGGTCAGCTGACTACAGTGTGTGGCTCAATGTGACATGGATTCCCATAGGTGGAGCGTATCCATCAAGCCTGAGTTCAACATGGCTGTGTTGGCCAGTGGTGATCATCTCTGGGTAAACGAGATGCAACAGAGTAAAGCAGGAGTTTATTCAGTCCAGCTGCATAGGCTATATGTTGGAGGCAAGTATTCCTCTTGGTGAGGTACATTCATGGACCTCCCATCTGCTGGACATGTCCTCTGAGGTACATCCCACATGGGTTATGAGTAAAGGGGCACTATAACCCCAGTATGTCTAAATGGGAATCCTTTAGTAATCAAATGACCTACATAGAAGGATGTCCTAACTACTGTGGAGATATGGTTGTCACAGGGTAGATCACTATCTACTTTAGTCCCCAGATACCTTATTACCTCATCTGTATTAAAGTGGCTGCCGCTCATGTGTTAATATGTGGGTGCCAATTCCACAATGGAATGACCATGCAGTTAGTGGCACTTGGCTGGAGGCTGTGTCATTGGCACCCTGTGACTTTCACTGTGAGGCCCCTTGAGGGATGCCCATGTCAGCTGGACTATCAATCATGGCTATCAGTTTGTAGTCATTGCCAAATATGGTCTGCTGTAGTCCACCTGTGTTTGCCTTTACATCTGAGATGTATATGCCAAACAGTAGAGCTTCCAGGACAGAGTCCTGTGGGACACCAGTCATGACTTTTCAAGAATTGGACCTGAAGACCGCTAGACATACCATGTGGGTTCTGTGTGTAAGCCCGTTGGCAACCCAACCTGTGATCTATGGGTGAATGTGCAGGCTGGTGTATTTATCAATAAAACCTGAGTGGGGCATTGTGTCAAAAGCCTTGGTAAGGTCCAGGTAGTATGTGTGAACCACCTCCTCCATCATCTAACATCTCGGTGACTGTATGTAAGACATCAAACAGGTTCAGTAGGCATGAACTGCACTCAACCAAGCTGACCTGGATTGGGTCACGTGTTCAAAGGTTTCCAATGTCATTGTTAATGAGTGCCATGAGGATGCAAACCATACCATTGCAGACCAGGCTAGTCAGGCTTATGGGGTGGTAGTTACCATGGTCAGTTGTGATTTCACCATGATGGAGTGGAATAACCGTTGCCATGTGCCATTGTATGGGCATGTAGCCTGTGGAGAGGCTGAGGTAGGAATGCTTAATTAGGTGGGGGACAGGTTATCTTGTACAGTTTGCAAGATGCAGTCTGCGTCAACATCTGCCTCCATTGATGCTGTGTTCTGCTGTTAGAGAGGGCCATTTCCACCTGTGTGTCTCTGATGGCTGGGATACTGTACCTTTCGGGTAGTGTTGTGGGCTCTTTAGGGGGTGAAGTATGCACCGAATGTATATGCAAGGATGTTAGCGATATTAGTAGGGTCAACATATTTTGTGCTATATTTCACCGGCACAGTGCAAATCTGTGTGTCACCATGTAGATCCTTGACACAGCCAAAGAAGGCTTTGTGGTTATCTTTCAAATCCTTGTGTATTCTCCTGCTGATGTTAGCCTTGGATGATGTCATGAGGGACCTACATATCATACTAATAGTGGTCACAGATGTCTGTCCTTCATGGGATTTGCTGTGTTTCTGGAACACTGTCCTACATCTGTAGTATAGCCTGTTTATTGCAGAGGTCCACCAGACCGGGGTCCTTGTCTAGGAGGAGTGAGTCTTGGTTTACCAGTGATGGCACGATCCATAAATCCATGTAGGTGCTTATAGACTGCATTTGTAAATCTGTCTGTATCTTGAGCAGTGTTTCTCCTTAGCATGGAGGCTGTGAAACCCCCCACCCCTGCCACTTGTAGTGTAAATTTAGCTGTAGGAAAGGTATACACTGTGGTATCCGTGGGTGGGGGAGATGCTAGAGTGTGGAAACAGTGAATGGTTCATGGTCAGATCTAACCAGTGTCTGGTTAACCTCCACTGTGGTGCACCCGTTGCCCAAGTTGGTGATGACTACATCTAGTAGTTTCCAACCCACGTTAGGGAGGTTACCAGCTGATACAGGGCATATGAGGTTTTACATTCCAGGAAGTGCTGGGCCTGGTAGTGAGTACCGGAGTACGTTTCCCAGTTAATGGTAAGGTATTTGACATTGACCAATGCCAGGGTGTGCGTTAGAACTGTCTTGTTCTCCACTGTCTCCAGGTAGGTGGAGTGGGGGTCCTGGGTCATGGAGGGTGGTCCGTAGCAGGCCACATTCCACATTGCAGTTGTGGCTGATGTTAGCTGCACATGGATGATCACAGAGGTATCATGCTGCCCCACTTACCTGGAGGTGTAGATATCCCGGATGAATGTGGATACAGCCCCTCCATGTCTGTCAGTCCATGTTCTGTGGCTGAAATGTGTGGTATGGGTTGTAGTCTGGTAGCGCTGGTGTGCTCTCATGAGCCTTAAGACAGATTTCAGTTAATGCACAAATGTTGATGTTGTCCATCCTGAGGAGTGCTGTGAGTGCATGCATGTTGTGATCACAACCCCTGGTGTTGAGTAGCATAATCCTCATTGAATCTGCTATTGTGCTGTTTACAGAGCTGGTATTCACCTTCAAGACTCTCCTAAATAAGGCACCATGGGGCGCCAATAGCCTTGGCCAATATTACAAAATGTAAGGCTGACACATAGGCCGGTATGGTATCATTGCATGCTTGTTCCCCATCTGTGCTTGTTTTTCTTCTCCCCTGTAGGTAACCTACTGGTAAGCAATAGAAAGCCTTAAACTTATACAAGTCTTCTAGCTTCCAAGATAGGCTTTTGGAGTGACTAAGCATCAGTGTTCTGTATGTTCTTGCTGCACTCAACTGTTTCCTGACTACATGGTGAGTTCACCATGTATATTGTGATCTGAAGGTCTGTTTATTCACATATTATGGCTGTGATGGCCTACACATTAGAGGTTCACAGATAGCCTACTACCTGTCTGCCCAAGGGCAATTAGAAGCATAGCAACAGTGTGTTGGCCTTCTCCGCACCATTGATGAAGTAACTGAGCCTCTGTCAAGCATAGCCAATGAAGCAATTCCAGGCAGAGTTGCTGGAAGCTGTTGAAGACTAGGGTTGTGGAGGGTGATAGGGGTACTTAGTGATCTAAAGAGGGCATGTTAATGTGGCAATTCAACGCCATTCAATTCCCCCAACAGGTCTTGCAGCTATCAAACTGGACAGGCTCCCCCAACCCCTGGCTGCATGGTTCTGGGACACATGATACCAGGGGTGTATAGTCTGCTACCCATTCACACAACAAGATTTCCCTTGAAGTGTGTCAGTGAGAGGCTATGCCTAATGTAGTTAGGAATGTAATGTATTGTCTCACTGTACATTTGTTATATGTTGTTATTTCAAGAGTACGTGAAGCTTAGTGAGTTTGGGGGCTCCCGCTCTTTGCTTAGCCTAGCTTACACATAGAAATCATCTAAATAGGAAATAGGCAGAGGCAACGTTAATGTCAACAGTGTAATGGTTACAGCATCTGCATTGTATCTGTGCATTCCAGGTTACAATCCCGATAAAGGCAGGGATGTTTATCATGTGCAAAAGTATACCTTAACCACAGCTTGCAAATATAGGTAGTAATTGTCTATATAAAAAACATCTGAATCACCAATATAAACCCATGTGTGCAGGAGAGTACAGTCAACAGAGAATGTAATTTTATGTCAGCACATAGTGAGATGTTACATCACTGACATGTATAAATCCTGAGTAGTTAGCGGATGTGGCCGTGTTTGTGCGCACATGTCATACGTTACAAAGTTTGTTTAACTGTGTTTAACCGCTGCTATGTCACACAAACACTTTTCAACATGCTTACAACTGCTTAAATGAGCCTTGTTCTGCAGTAAAAAACATTCGTAAAGCATCGCAGGTGTCAAACCCTGGACCATGCACACTTTAGTCATGGGACGTACCACTAAGCCATCCAAGGTGTATACATGTTTCATGGTCTTGAGACTACACCTTATACCATATGCATTTCACTGTAATGATCACAAATGAGACAGTGATTTTGTGTACATATGTACAGTACATTGTAATGTACTGTACATATGTACAGTACATTGTAATGTACTGTAGTTTGTGAACCAACACATTCGAGTCTACAGATGTATTACTGTTACAAACTAATACAAAAAATATATATATATATATATATATATATATATATATATATATATATATATATATATGTGTGTGTGTGTGTGTGTGTGTGTGTGTGTGTGTGGGTGTGTCAGTGATGTCTGCATACATATATATATATATATATATATATATATTTATACATATACATATATAAATATATATTATACAGTTACATCAATATCCATATATATAAACATCTATGAACACACTTCGTGACACAGAAGCACTCTAAAGGATTTGGAGTGTACACAAAACACATGCAGCTCTGGTATTATAACAATTAATATTAACCTAATTCACCATAGAAGGGGTGGTTGTTGTGTATGTGAAGATTGGGGTGGGGGAGGAATGATGGATAATGCAATCATGCATCAAGGAGGGCCTGGGTCGGATGTCCAATAAGTGAACTAGAGGGGCATACATGGAGTATGGAGACAATATAAAAAGGACACAAAGCAAGAACCTTACTCGTTCATAATACACCTTGTCATGTCATATTGCAACACCTACTATCACAGACATATGAACATTAACATGTATCAGAAATATGTACACCAACTGACTGTCACATTTGTTTTCAGTAGTGAGGAATGCCTGTAGTACCATGTATATTCTAAACACCATAACATTCATACATATCTCAGATGTCCTAGTGATAAAGTCAGTGACTGTGGTGTTTATAGTCCTGGGTTCAAGACCTTCAAGGGCTGTTAGGTTATTTTGAGGGCCAGAATAAGGGCTTATGGATGCAGGTGGATTAAAGCACTCTTAAGCAGCTGTAAGCGGGTTTCCACGAGTTTGCGTGATGGTAAGTGGCGCTGAAACATGGTAAACGGAGAAGCACTTCACACGTTTGACCTTTGCTTAATGTCGCGCAGACCACGGGCAAACCTGCTAACAACCACATAAATGTGCGTTATTCACACTTTCCCTACCAGTGCCTACTCTGAAAGGTAAAATAATAACACCCTCCAGGAGTAGAACCCGCAACCAAGTACTCCATCCTCAGAGTAACCTAACACTAAGCTACCTGGCATGTACCTACCCCAGCTGTATATGCAGACAGGTTAAAACACAAAAGGGAGGAATGTGTTGAAATAGGACAACCCGCTATGTACCTAATTAAAGGTGTATGCTCATATTTAGATATATAGATAAATATATATATATATATATATATATATATATATATATATATATATATATATATATATATATATATATATATATATATATATATATATATACACACACGTAGAAAGAGAGAGATACATAGAAACATGTTGATATATACAGGTCTACATATATATGTAGATATATAGATAGGTTAAAAACATCTACACATCTATGGAGGTACAGATAAACGTATGCAATAATGTATATATTTATATACATATACATATATATATATATATATATATATATATATATATATATATATATATATATATATATATATATATACACACACACACACACACACACACACACACACACACACACACACACACACACACACACACACACACATATATATATATATATATATATATATATATATATATATATATACACATAACTGCAAATATCCATGACAGAATTACACAGACAGCTTTCATTTTGCAAATCTTTATTACATTCTAATTTATTGCCAAAAGGATTCAAGGGCTTACAGTACCTGCTTGCGTCACAGGAATAATTTAATAGTGCCTTAATGAATCAGCCTGCAATTACCATAGTATTAGTCCACTGAGGGATAGGTGTTCACACAGAGAAAGAACAACCACACACACGTTAGACGTTGTATAAAAGGGGTTCCTACACACCTGCATGTGCTTTGTACACCCACCAACATCTACCCCACAACCAAAATAATTACATCAATACATACTGTCATACCATAACCAATTATGCAACTACTGTACAACATCTGCTGAAACCTTAACATACCTGGACACAGACACACTAACATGGCCCTATGTGAAATAGTTGCCATTATACAATTGAACCACTGTTTATGTAACAGGGTTTGTATGAACTAATCCCATTTCAGAGGGTTGAAAGGTTCATACACCAGGAAGTTTTACCGAGTACCGATTATTAGTACAGTATGATACACACTAACACCAAACTAAATATGTCTGGTAAGCACACTGTAAACCCCCTAACATTATATGAATAACTATGCAGCCTTGAGCTGGTCAAACAACCTGGCCAGATTGAAACATATGCAGAAGTATTAGGTACAAACAAACCATGCACAAGTAGCAATGTTCAGAAATATAACAGCAGTACTCACATTCAGACCAAATCTTTTAGGCATTACACACAATATATTACTGTTCGTCTCCATACAGCTGTTGCAATAGATTCCAAACAAAACTTCCACACTGTCTTCCTCATAAGTAAGGCAAAGGGACAACGCCCAAGTGGAGTACTCAATTATACTCCACTGTAGCCATAGTATTGGCTAAGGCAGTAGCAGCGCAGCTTATGTGCATGTAATTAGCTACTTAGGAACACTAATTGGTCATCGGGATAGCACATGTTACTGATCTGTAACTATAAAAGTTTGCCTTGTCACACATTCAAACCATCTGTATCTACCTGTAGGACAGTACAAAACACTGAAAGACGAACCAAAAATGAGTATTACACTAGTTAATAACACCTTTGATTACTAAGACGGTGTTTATAACATGTAATATGTCTAAGTATGTAGTACCTGTACTGTAAGAATTACAGTGTAATCAATGCATATAGTGGAAATAGCTATCTTGTAGCAATGTATTGTTGAGCAGTAGCAATGCTTGTAGTTTTCTATGTGTGTATCACTGTAGGTCACACGGCACACTCCACATACACCACAAGGGATGATATGGGCTTGGAACCCACCAATTCGCTTCCAGCCACTGTCAGTGTCAGGATTGGTCCAACAAGTATGTGCTATAACAGGGGATAGTATATGTTGATATATAACAGTCGACATATGTATGGGTGTATAAGTAAGATGAACATGTTAAAGGTGGGCTTACCGTGCAAATATGATGTGCATTGTGGGATATTGTGCCAATAACTGTGTAATGTACAGTATTCTAGGCAGATCTGTATTCTATTCTACATAGCAGTTCTATTATGTTATGCAAAGAGTAGTTATGTCTATTGGCAATTACAGTACTCAATGACAGGATACATAGCATTAGTATTCATCTGACAGGTTAGCAGCATGATAGCAAAGATAATTGGAAGAGCCAGGTAACTATCCATGCACATAACACATGTAATATCCACCTCTCTACTATTGTTTGCAAGCAATAACAGCTGTGCATGTGTACATGTTATGCAAATGTGTAGTGACCCTTGTTACAGGGCTGAGCCAAATGGCTATGTGCGCACCTACATAGAGTGGATATTGAGAGTACAGACACACTGGTTGAACTACCAGGTTTGTGTAGCCCAACCTCTTATTGCCAGCCTAACAGCCCCCTGCACATACTGTATGTAAGGTAGTGCACAGCACTGGTAATGAAACAGGTTGCATATCATCTTTCACTCCAGTGTAACATCTGCAGTAGGAGTGTAAGATGTAGGAGACAGCTGCCCATGTGTAATAGCCACATCATAGGTGATGGCTCACATTATCTGATTATATCCTGATCATGTTGATAGTGGCATCAGAGCCTATTGATACATGACTCTGTTTGGAGAGTGGGTGTCTGTGCCCAACAGAGCTCATGGTCCTGGTGGATATGTGAGTATATACCCAGAGAAGGAAACAGACCTGTAGACACTTGCATCATCTGTAATCAACTAACAGGATGTGATGTGCTCCTCAGAGGAGGATTGCTGCTAAAGGTAGCTACAATGTTTCTGTAATAGCCAGTGTTGTCACGTCCATAACAAAAATATCTACATGTGAGCATCACTGTCTAAAACATCTTCATAGGCAATAAGTAAACTAAATACAGTACTTGATACTTGTAGTACTGAATGCTCATACAGGCATGTCCACTAGTCAGCTACTGGTGTTTACTAATGTCAGCTTTGTGTATGTGGCCATCCTGAGGGAATGTAATCTCTATGCCATGTGCACTGCCAGACCCAGCTAACACCACACCCCACACATTGTTTGGGATGCAGCTACAGGGGTAAGCTGGAAGGCAGCCCAGTCTACAGCCATGACTGGACTGGACAGTCATGAGGTGTAGGTTAACACAAGCAGCTCATCAACACAACAACACATACCCTTACCAGGACACAGTAAGGACACCGACACACACTACCGGAAATCACACACATTCACAGAAGCGTCTAAGTATCTGGCCAAACAAGTGACCCCCCCAAAGCAGGAAGAGACAGACACCAAAATACACAAACTGTATGACATAGTTTGCATAATTTTGCCACACCTCTGAACACATGACTGGAAACATGCCCAACAGCACTCATTTGTGAATGCAAACTCTAGCACTATGTTACAAAAGACCTATATGAGGGCATACATACTGTCAGCTGCCTGTCTGCCATGATTAGCCACATAGACATACACTCAGATCACCTTTTGAACTATACACATGGCTCTGGCATATTCCATGTTGTTGTGCAAGACCTGTGATGCAGTAGCCTGAACTGCATGGAAACACATGTAGGAACTGTCAGGTCTTGTAGCCCATGCAGGTATGTCCCAAGGCCTGGGTAGCATTCTGCCATTGGCCAGAATGATACTGCAGTACAGGGACAAAAGGATTGTATTCCACAATTGTCTAGTGCAGTGGTGCATGTCACAAGGTATCCAGTATCTGTCGTCCTGGGATAACATGGTTGGCAGACCATGATGCTTTGCCAGACAGGGCCTGCACCTGACACCCCTGGAAATCTGGATACTGCCTAGGGCTCATGTTTCCCCTATCGTGCCTTCATCATGCACAGTTCAATTGAGGGTCCACTGCTGTTACAGGGACAGCCAAGCAATAAACTGCGGGTCTCGCAACACAATGATACATATCAGAAACACTATACAGACACACATATGTCAATCCCTAACATGGAGAACATAACTGTGCAGTGGCTGAGACATGTTTCAACTCTACAGAGAGCACACCTGCATGACCATGTTATAACACATACCTCACCTTTTGCCAATTATCCTTTATTGGAACACAAGGGCCGCAGGTGTGTCCATATTCCTGAAGGATATGTACGCCCCCACGCTAAACGCACTTGCATAACATCAGATGCATTATGCTGAGCAACTACCTTTGTGCCAAAGTGGAATTCAAAATGCACCTTGAGACAGATCACCCACCAGGCAGCGGACTTCCCAACTGTCATAATGTGCTGTAATGGGGAAGATTAGTTCTGAGACAGAACGATAATAATGGCTACTCTCAACTATTCCATTATGGCTAAATGTGTTGGAGCTAGAGTATGCCCGGCCCACAGGATACACCCTTGTGGAGTATACCCTTGCTATGAATGTCACACAATGTCATGTGCCATCAGACATGACTGCAACACTGCTCAACTATCCTGCAAAACATGTCTCACATCCAATACATGCCACCCATTGTCTGCATAACTCTGTCCTCAGTGGAGCATATGACATCTATGGGTGTATGTCATATGGGATAACATTGACATGTGAATTAAGATGGCCATCACAACCATTGTACTGAACATGTGCACACATGGCCATGAAGGATGGCCAGAGACATGAAGCAACACACACACACACAGTAGAAGTAATGTACATGTGTGTACACCGTGTTGTACATTGGCTTGACACAATACAAATTCTATCAGCTAAATTGTGAGTTCCCACTACAAAAGTTTACATTTAAATAATTGAAAAACAGAAAGAAAGAAAGGAAAAAAGAAAGGTTTTATATTTTCTGGACTAGTACAAACAATGTACACCAAAGGGCTTATACTGTTTTAGTAAAACAACCAGATACACAGTTTGTATATACGTTAGATGTTATTTTTATTTCTGCCACAGGAGGGAACTAAAGGACTATTTTAATACATTTTAAACATATTTTAATGTATTTTAATGTTAGAAGTTGTTGGTTTATACATCTACTATATGTAACTGTTTCTTTTATACACAAACAACACTTTCTTTATATATATAAATAATATTTTTGTGTATAATGTTGAGTTATATCTTTAGAAAAGGTACTACAATATGTATTTATAGTGTGGTACAAAGTGACACTTCAAGGCAAAGTTTTAAATGTTTTTAAATGTTTTCATCTACGTAATGACAATGTTATCCTTATTGGTTATACTTCTAATTGGTTTCAATTAATTAGAATATAAATTGTGAAGGGTGTAACTTCATTTTTTATCTGACGAAGTTGAAGACGAAAACGTGATTACATACTGTAAACTTTATTTGTGTTGGGTCTGTTATTAAAGCTGTTCGTGTTACTCCAACTCGACTCAAGGTGCTTTTCTACAAGTTTATTACACCATAATGGATGTTGTAATCATGTACTTGTAAGACACCACTACTTTCACTAAGTAGCCAAGTGTACATATATTACAACAGAACGTATCAGCATGACACACAGCATTATTCCATGTCATGCTCCTACAGACTGTTACTTGACAGTGCCATGGTGAAGCCAGGGCACTGTAATGGTCAACTGTGAGAACACCATATTTGCCACACACACCTCATGTGTACTAGAAGAGTGCCAGCAATGTGCTCTGTTAGAGCTAGGCAGTACACTCATTCAAGCATGTGTGAGGTCTGTGGCTTGTAAACATCTCACTCCAGCATGTACTGGCTATTGTGGTACTAAGGCTAATGTCCAGACAGCACACAGCATGCATGGGGTATATGTAGGAGCTGTGGACACACATGGCTGTACATGTCATGAACATATCACCTGTGACTACTCAGGAACATACAGAGCAGAGCTGGATTTTCCTGAGTCTGTAAATACAGGCCTTGTGTAGGTCCTATGTTCCTGTTATTTGGGTATGTTTGTAGGCATTGCATTAGGTGGACATGTCTAAAGACATACATGCCACATGGGGTATTGTATGATATGATAAGTATCATGGGTGACCAGTAGAGAGGGGATATTACCTCTGTCAACACAGATATCAAACCTTAGGTACTGTTAGCATGCTATCTGCCATGTGCATGTATGTAATGACTGTAGCCACCTGTATGTAGAAAGGTAAACAAAAGCTATGGTAATGTAAGTTATGTTGTATGAGTGTGGGATGTACATATCCAAGGCAGGTACGGTTAGGTCATATCCAACCATGAGGGTGTTGTTTACTGGTGTACAACAACAGACGACCGTGTTAATGCTGGTATGTGTACAACAGAGCTGGTTACAAACAGTGGTATTATTGCATTGCATAACACATTATGCAGATGTGTCTGTACATGGGTACTTTGCACAGTTGATGTAGGCCTAGGTACAGTCCACCAATCAAGGGTTATCTGGTGGTCTACCATACTATGTCATACCACATATAGATGTGTGTTGGTAGTCTGGGAACAAGGTGGTGGATGTATATGAGGATACAACCTAGAATGCAATATTTGCCACTATCACCTGTACCAGACTCATCTGTGATGTGTTATGTCGGAGTAGTGGTCTTTACATGTGAGTTTCCTTTATGAATATCTGTACACCACCACCTGGAATGGTCCATACCACTGTTATGGCCCACATGTCTGGATCTGAGTTATATGGTGGTAGTACAATTGTGCACTTCAGAGCCTTCAGCCAGGTGTTCCTCACCATTGTAGGTTCCACATTCAGCAAATGGATTATTAAAGCCACACATTTAGCACTGGTTAGCATAAGCATCCAATGCAATTGTCACTTAGGTGTCAGGGTGTTACTTCTGTGTGTAGGACATTTGCCTTGGAATGTGGCTATATGGGTAAATGGGACCTAGGTATTATCCACACACACGTGTAACATGGATGCATGTGCTCTGTGTTGAAGGCTCGTCATTCGGTCATGACAGCCCGGAATGACAGACACTGGACAACCTCATAATAACAGCAGGACATTGGCTCATTGTTTTGGTCTAGCAGTTGCCACCCATACCATGACATCACTGTGCTTGGCATTAATGTGCTAGGTAGCAAATGCCCCATGTAAGGTGATGCACAGTGGCAGAACTTGTGTATATGATCAATGTGAGATATACTTAGGGTAGCAGTCCTGCTAATAATGACAACTACTAACACAACCGGGAGAGGTCATCTTGACGCCTGCATCTCAGTAACATTACACAAGGTGGCTCCACATTATGCTTGCACATGCCACTGTTTCACGTATAATGCCACTGTCCACAACCTGCTATCAATGTATGTCTTTCAGGGCAGCAAGGTGTGTGACACATGCTGTAGGTAGCATCCACCTGTGCAACCCAGGTAACCTATTGTCTGTCATGTCCACACATGCATGAATGTGTATACATAACATATATATGTCAGTACTTCATGTACATGTATGCATGTGTATCACACAGCACAGACACAGATATATAATTTACAGGCCACATACAGGTATCAGGTAGTAAACCAGTATGATGTGTATATTTACTGACAGGTAAGATGTACCTAGCTGTAAACCTGTGTGTTTAAAATAGGAGTCCATTACAACATGTTCTGTACATGTAAGTATTTGAGCATGCACACTGTGGCCTTCAGTGGTTAGAATCGGAGTGCATCCCAAACAGCCCTGTGCTACTAAGTGTATGAGCGTACCCACTGCCACCTTATGTAATTTGAGTCAGTGCATCCAACAAGCCCTTTGCTACTAAGTGTATGAGCATGCCCATTATAACCTTGTGTAGTTGTAGTCATAGTGCATCCCAAATGGCCCTGTGCTACTAAGTGTATGGGCATGCCCACTACACCCTGTATAGTGATAGTAGTTCTCCATTCCGCAGATGGCCATACTCCAGTTCCTGTTGTGCTACAACTATACCTCTCAGGCCTACCTGTGGATGATGTGTCTTGTTTGTGCATACAAGTTGTAATGGACACCTACTTTAAACACACAGGTCTACAGCTATGTACTTCATGACTGCCAGTCTCCCTGTTGTTGTCCTCAGTTATAGAAGGGCAGTTTGACTGCCTTGGAATGTGTAATCTCTGTGGCATGTCTCGTAACTGCTTAGTACTGCAATAGTGATCTTTAGATAGGCAGGAGTTCTGATCCCATCACTAGCAAGTGTGTGTGTGTCAGCAAATGGCTGAGTGTGGATTTGTATCTGCATCCTGTCGTGGCAGTGGGTTTTGCTGCATTCCAAAGAGATACCTCCTTTTGCACTGGCCTTTATCCTTGTCAACTGCTAAACCTCCCCCCCTCCCCACTGCATGTGATCTCAGTGGGAATCAGAAGTAAGTGTAAGTGTAAGGTAGTGTAAGTACATACCCCATGTGTACATCAGCAATACTGTGCTAACTGTACTTATTAGGCTTGCATTAGCAAATGTAAATACTGGGCAGTGTGTGCGGTGTGTGTGTGTGTTGTGTGTGACTGTAGGCATGCACACACACATGTGTTTTCTTTTTTTCTTAGCAAGTGGTGGTGGTGTGTGTCTACTACATAGTTATTACAAAGGAAAGAGTACACAGTCAACAGCAGCAACACTACACTACAGTATGTTATATGTTATTCACTGTAGAGCAGTGAGCGAGAAGTGGAAGTGTGGTGTGGAGGTAGGTGTATGTACCCACCCACCACCCCCCCCACCACTCCCGGGGTAGGTGGTATATTAGCCATCATTCCCCACCCCACCCCCCCACATACACAGCAGCAACCATCTCTCTGGTAGACTGCTTATGATTTGGTTTTTTAACAGAGATGCCTGCCTCTGTTTGTGTACCCGTCAGTTCCTTTGGGAACCTTGTGTTCTGTGTCTGCATTCATTCAGATATATATATATATATAGATATATATATATATATATATATATATATATATATATATATATATATATATATAGCTATTGCTGTGTCTGTGTATATGCATATATATATATATATATATATATATATATATCTATATATATATATATATATATATATATCTATATATATATATATATATATATATATATATAAAATATATATATGTATGTGTGTGTGTGTGTGTGTACACATCCCGTAGGTGCATATACATATAGATGTAGTTATGACAGTTGTACAGATGTAGACTTGTCTTTGTTGTTTCACAGAGTACAGTACTTTCACGGGTACTGTACATATGTACACAAAGGGACTGTCCCATTTGTTTTCAGTACTGTGGAATACCTGTAGTAGGATGTGTATTATAGACTCCATGCAGCATGTGTACAACCCAGATGGCTTACTGGTATGTCCAGTGACTTTAGTGTGAATGGTCCAGGGTTCAAGACCTGTAAGCCTTGTTGATACTGTCAATTATGACTACATAAGGCAGTTGCAACCACGTGTGAATGTGTTTTCATGACAGTAAGCAGTGGGTATATGCAGGTAATAAACATGTACAACCCACAGTATACTTGGAATGCCCTTCTTTGGAAATCCTGCTGATATCACACACCTACGAATACACCTCTAGGACTGCTGTAACCCAGTAATCTCCATGACACATGCTGTAACTGTATAATGCTGTAGTGTGTTAAACTAGTTTGGTAGGTGTTCTAATCCCAGATAGGGCAACTGCGTGTGTGTGTCTGTCTGCCTGTGAAAGAAATGATGCTTTTAGAAGTATGCATACTCTTTACAACCCACATGACCACCTCTGGCAATCCTGCTGATGTCACCCACCTAGAAATACACCTCTAGGACTGCTGTAATCCAGTATTCTCTATAGCGCATGCTGTAACTGTATATTGCTGTAGTGTAATAAACTAATTAGGTATGGGTTCCATTCCAAAAGAGTCCAACTGTGTATGTCTCTGTCTGCCTGAGACAAGAACAATGCTTTTTAAAGTATGCACACTCTTTACAATTCACATGACCACCTTTGGCAATCCTGCTGATGTCACCCACCCAGGAATACACCTCTAGGACTGCTGCAACCTCTATTCTCCATAGCACGTGCTGTAACTGTGTATTGCTCTACTGTAATACACTAGATAGGGGTTCTATTCCAAGGAATGGCAGGTGTGTGTTTGACTGTCAGAGCCTGTGCGGAGATGGCTGTGAGTGTCTAATCACTGGACATGTTGGGGAGTGGATTTTGTAGTTTTCCTATGTGGTGCCCATCTTATGTGTCACAATGTCCACCTCACAAGGAGTACAGATGTCAGTCAGCCAAGGGACTGTGTTGGCAAGCCATACCCCTACATCTGGCAAAAGGCCTGGTGAACAAAGTATGCAACCCTACTATTACCCGGAATACGTCCTAAACCCATGTGTCATACACAAACACACTTGCCTAGAATATCCCGCTATGTTGCTAGTACCCTGCACATTGATGACAGCTAGTAGGCATGGTGTGATTGCAGTGGGCTGCAGAGGGAAGGGCACCCTGTACAGCAGTACAATAGGCACATAATTGTGGACAATGTGCCTTCACTATGTTCCCCACTAGATGCCTGCAACATATGTGGTGCTATCAAATGTGATCCACAGAGGCCATACAATGCCTTACACATGTGCCCTGTGTGGACCAATGCCACTGACACCAGGGGAATACCTGTATCATGTTATCAATGCAGGTGCGGGGGTCAACCTGCTGACTATAAGCAGGTTCTGCCACACCAGGCCGGTATTGGCATATCAGCGGATAATAGTCTGTGTACACAATATGTGCCAGCCAAACCAGGAAGATCTGTACATGTCACTGTACACTATTTTGAGACATGCACATCCCAGGCAATGTCCATGTCAAGGACTATCAAACACAGACATGGCATGCATTGCAAAGCTATGGCCATACACAATGGTAACCAGGATGTCAGGACAGTTCATACAATATGCATCTGTGTGGAACATTGCAGACACTGCACCCCTGTACCACACTGCACACCATTGTCGGGTGGCATGATGCCAAGGATTACCCCTCACCCAGCCTTGTACCGCCATCTTGCACAGCCAACCACTACACACCCATGAAGCAATGCACACATGCATGTCAGTACTGGCACCTTGTGTCTGCAAGTGGGGTATGATGCTCCCAACCACAGTCACTCCCAGTATAACTCTCATCGGCATACAGACAGATGTCAAACACGTTCACATGCCCTAGCCCATAGAACCTCCGGATATCCTCTGTGGTGCATGTAGTACCTGTGCATTACTGCAGTGTGGCAAACTAAGTAGTTTGGGAGTGTATTTGTGGGCCTAGCAAAGAGTGCCAATGTAAGTCCTTTAGATAGTGTGTTTGTGTTGACAATGACATCCGTTCATTGCCACGTATGCTACACCTAATGTATGTCTACTATATCACTGTTGCAGATGTCACTCACCAACACACATATATGTTCTTACAGCACACCAACATGTCATCTTTGTGGCACATGGAACAACTGCATGCACTTATCAGAGTAATGACTAGTCAGTCATGTGTTTGAACCCCTGTACTGGTAGGTGTGTGACAGAGGATGCTTAGGTTTTAGTCTCCAAGCCATTTTCTGATGTACTTTGCCTCTGTCTGCCCTCCCACACACTCTCTGGTGGATGTGGAAGTGTACACCTGCTCAGCAGCAGCTTGTGTATTGTAAGTGATGGTCATGATCAGGTGATGGCCTCTACATCTATTGCAGTCCTTCTCTGGCTGATTGCATGTAGAACAGCTGTGGTGATATTCCCATAGCCATTCACATGAAAAACACAGTACAATATCTAGGAACATCATGTTGGTGTTTGCCCATGACAGTCGTTGTGAGTGGTACCTGGATCTGGTGTTCAGTAAACGGCATCACAGATGATATCTGGATGTTCCTCAAACAACATACACAGTGGGAAATAGCCTAAAGACAGGAGGGTGATGTGCCAGACATGACTACAGCATGTAAGTGTAGCTATGCTTCATTGAGACTACTAGGAACAAAAAGTAGTAAAGTCCCAACAACAAGTAAGAATCACACTCTGACTTTATGTCGCAGCTTTCTATGTTTTAAGATTTTAGCAATGTATAAACATATATATGTTTTTACACACATTTTTAAATATTACACAATTATGAGTTAAATGTTGTGTATATTGTTGTTTATTATTGTGTTTTAGGCAACATTTAGAATTGTAGGCATGAGATTTTTAGTTCAAGGTTTACGATTGGCTTAAAGTTAATTGAAGGGACTATTTAAATGGTTAGATTTTGTGGTCCAATGACTCTGAAGAAGCCAAATTATTGGCAAAAGCGCTAAGTCGTTGGATATTTTATGTATGTACAAGAATAAAGTCGGAGTGTGATTCTTATTCGTTGTTGGGACTTTACTACTTTTTGTTCCTAGTAAGATCCTTGTTGGGTTTGTTTGTGTTGTGTGTTCATTGAGACTACTGCCTGTTTAACAAGTTGTGTGTGGTAATGGCTATTCTGCATGTTTTAAAACTGACAAGACAGTTCTCTGTTTGTGAGGGACCCCCATCTGTAGGACCATCTGTGGACTGGTCAGTGTGTAGAACCATTTGTTTCCTGTGTTACTCACTGAACACACATATGTGAACAGCAGGAGCATAGTGTGAGGACTGCAGCCAGTACATGGTGATAGTGATGAGTTACTGCCATCGCATCCCTGACTGGACATATGTCACATGAAACAGTCGTATGACAGACACTGTCTGGGGTTTTCAGTGACATGCAGTAATAGGCCACTGTTCATAGCTGCAGTCAGAAGTCTTCTACACTTTGTACAGATGTCATGCAGTATAAATATGCATGCGCTGTGCTCCCTCTGCAAATGTATACCATCTGTTGTGTCGGGTCATATCTATGCATGCTGTTGTAAGTAATCCTGAATGCTGTTGACTATTACTAAGCCATATCTGTGTTTAAACTGCAACACCATAGGCTGTATGGGTTTGGAGGTCCCGACAGAACCTCCTGTCCCACTTCAGCTGGCCATGGCACCAGGCACCAGCACATCTGGGGGCCCAGCCTTGGACCTCCACTTCTGTTGACTCTCCACCATCTTCTGGTAATACTGCCACTGAGGATGGGGCTTGTCCCCCCTGGGAGCAGGTCCAGAAAGGAATATGTCCGCTGTCATACAGTCCTGGACGTAATGTGTAGGGGGCTCAATAAGGGGTTTTGAGGTCAGATACGCCATCTCAAGGGCAGAGTGTCACATTTACATGGTGAGGCTGCCCCTCCTAGACAGCTCCCAGCACTGCCACCTTTGCAGCTGTTTTGGTGCAGTGGTTGCTGCCCCTGGCTGGGGACATCCGTCCCACTGTTTCTGTCTGGGGGCTGATGGGCTTGTGAATGCCGAACACCCCTCCCTGTCCGAGGTGTATCCCCCCATGTGTGTCACATACCGACCCTGTATGCTGTCTTGTCTGTCATTATCTTTCCCCCACATCCCACTCTCACCCTACGGAAACAAAAGGCCAATCGGTTCCTAGAACAACATTTGTCCCATACATAGCTGTCCATTTCACACATGTGTCCACTGGACACATGTAACCCTTTTAATATACATCACAACATACGCCAGTTGTCCTCACCCCTGTCTCTCAGGCGCACAATCCTAGTATGCACATGACTCCTAAATGTTCCAGGTACACATGATGTGGACGACCCCATTGTACACACAACACTACTGGTCCCTCTATGGTTACCCCATTTACCTTTATCATGATGATGATGTTGCACACAGCACCTTGCAAGAGTACTGTTCTCACATAATGATTGGACAGGAACTGTTGTGTTAATGTAAATAATATGCACAGAGTGATGTATATGGCCAATGTACAAATGTTTGCGTGTATGAATGACACGTCTGTCTGAGGAAGTCTTGATATTACATAGGACAACACTACTACATAATACAGGCATTGCTGGTGCTTCCCTTTTCATTCCTTTGTAATGATTTGTTGTCACATGGGATGTTCCTGATATATCTATATATATGTATGTATCTATATGCTGGACATAAACATTCACACATACATCTACATGATGGAATACATTTCCTATACTGTTGAACGACTGTGCTGGATGATATGTTTGTGAAAACGTCCGATGTCTGTATATCTGCCATGGCTTAGTGGTAAATCACAATAGCTGTGTGTGCAGGGTCCTGATTTTGAGCCTTGCAGAGGCCGTTTATTTTGTTGCTGGGCAGAACAAGGCCATTGGATATGGTGTGATTAAGGCACATTAAAGCAGTTGTGAGCGGGTGTGCATGGGTTTGTGTGGTGCTAAGAAATGCTAACCTCTGGTTACAATTTCTTACACTCAGCTAGCCTCTACATTGCTTTACCAGTGTAATACTTACATACTGGTGGCCAAATAGGCTTACACCCGCTTGCTCCCACTTGAAAATGCACTGCATTTGGTGTTTGCATCTGACACTCTCACCCCTGGGTGGGAGTGAGGACTATGATATTACCTTGTGATGCCTATTACATTGGATTACATTCCTACAGTATCGGGAATGGCTGCCCATTAGGCGGCAGCATGCCGTTCGACTGTACGGAATCCGCGGCCTGTCCAGAGTTTGATTCATATTATTGGTGTGTTCCTCTTACAATCTGCACCCATCTGGCTAATACATGGCAACTGACACTCTTCAATACAAACAAGTAATTGGGTTTTGGGACCCACATCCTTCAGCCAAGTCATGCTATTGCATACCTAATATTCTATCATCTTTCTAAGGTTGTAAGTGGAATATGTGCTTTCTTTCCCTTTCAGACCTCTCATATGATTGGGGAAAAATACAAACTGAATCAAGTACACAGCAGAACAACATCAGGGACACATTTAAATTATTGGTGCTATTAACCTGACACATTGACAGACTCAAGGCATATGAATTCATACACATTTTCTGAGGTAAATGATGTTTATAACTCCTAATTGTTGTCATTATTCATTACGTATAATTCACCACCTTTCCTCCAAATGTCACTAGTTTTAGGAGAGGTTAAGTGGGACAGAGCTAGAAACTGCTCTACTAGCAATCTAAACAGTATATCCCTTAACTAAAAAGTGCAGCACTTGTTCCTAAAAGCTTTTACTTGTCTTAAAAGCATCTTCTTTTCAGGTTTAGCACTTCAGTATTATACAAAGTCCCTCACTAGCAAACCCCCCCCCCCCAGGAGTACCCACTTCCTTACTAAGTCCTCTCTTATTCAGTTACACCCCTAACTTCTAAATTTCTCTAGCATGTCGAAGGGCCAGATGCTGGCGTCCTCTCCTGTCCAGTTGGTGAATTTGGGAATATTGAGGCAATGTTACAATTGCCTCATGTACACTGACAACCCTCTCCTCCTCCCACATAACACAAATACTTGTGAGAGATGCAGCTATTTAGCCAAACTGGAGGCTGAGCTCTCTCAACTCAGTACTGGCAAGACCAGACAGGAGAAGAAGGCAACTACACACACCACAAAACCAGTCTCACATAAAGCTATCACAACAATGAATCAAACACATAAACACACAAAGTCATACTCAGGCTCTGAGCAAAAATGTACCTAAACAGCAGAGGCCTCCAAAGCAGACATCCAAGCAACTGCCACCTCATGACACACCACAGGCAACACATAAACCACAAAATCAGTGTGCAAAGCAGTCACAGCCCTTAAGGCCAAATACAATACCAAACATACTTGTCATAGGTGACTCCATAGTCAGACACACTGACGTCCCACTCACCAGGCTGAACAAGGAGGGAGTCACAGTAAGCTGCCTATCGGGCGCTAGAATCCGCCACATAACACAAGCACTCTGGTCACTCCACAGCAAGTACAAATATGACACAGTCATTGTCCATAATGGTGTGAACGACCTGAGACGTACCTCCCTGGACTACATGAAAAGAGACATAGAGGAGCTCTCTGATTATGTAGCCCAGGCAGGTATGACCCTGACCCTGAGCAGTATCCTTCCTTCACCAAGAATGATGCCACAACATAGAGACAAGATGATCAGCTTTAACAATTGGCTTAATTTCTGATGTTATTCAAAGGGGATCCAGTGTCTGTCTGCCTGGGATGACATGCTTGACAAGCCACGCTGCTTCGCAAGGGATGGCTTGCACCTGTCACCCGTGGGATTCTGGATATTGGCTAAGGTTCTTGCCACCCCCATAGTGCCTTTTTTAGGCAAGGCTCAAAGTCTAAACCTACCAGCCTAGAAAACAAAAATGGGAAGAAACTAAGGGTAATGCTGCTCAATGCCAGAAGTCTAAATCTCAAAATGCATGCTCTCGAGGCCCTTCTCAGTATGGAGAACATCGATGTCTGTGCTGTGACTGAAACCTGGTTCAAGGCTCCTGAGAGCACCCCGGCACTATCAGGTTTTACCTCATATCATGCGTTCCTGCCCCAAAACCCGGACCACACCACAAAAGGAGGGGGTGTATCCATATTCATCAAGGATACCCACACCTCCAGGTTGGTGGCAACGCACGAAGCATCGGAAACCATCCAGGTGCAATTAACCATAGGCAAAACTGCTCTACAATTTGTAGCATGCTACAGGCCACCCTCTCAAACTCAGGAACCCCACACAGACTTCCTGAAGACACTGGAGGGTATAAATGTATCTCCAAACACCATTATATTGGGTGACTTCAACTACCCGAATATAGACTGGGAACATTACTCAAGCCCCAACTTTCTAGCCCAAAGGTTCCTGGAGTTCATAAATTCAAATGCCATGGAACAACTAGTCACCGTTCCCACAAGAGGAGAAAATATACTAGATCTCATCATTACAAACATGGGGGCAAAATACTCCACACCAGAAGTATATCCCTCATTGGTGAGATCAGATCACAAACTTATCTCACCGGAAATCCACACCCCGCCCCCACCCCAAACAAAAAAGACCACAGTGAAGAACTTCTCTAAAGCAAACTTCACACTACTCAAGACTGGTGTGGTATCCTTCAAGCCCCCCGAGCCAGTGGAAACCACAACCCAAGCTGGAAGCCCTTACAAATGCCTTCTACGAACACCTCCAGGACTGCATGGATCAGGCAATCCCTAATAAAACCAAGACTCTTTCCACCAAGGGCAAACGTCCAGTCTGGTGGACCCCAGCCATAAACAAACTTTACAATAAGAGGAGAAAGCTGTTACATGATAGAGCAAAATCCATAAAAGAGAAGACACCCTTGATCATTATTAGTAAAAAATACGAGCACTCATAAAATCATCCAAGGCCAAATTTGAGAGAAAAATTGCAATAGATTCAAAAGACAATCATAAGGCCTTCTTCAGCTATGTTAGAAACCTGGGTGGAAACTCCCAGATATGCGCAGAATTAGTCCAAAATTATACCAAATCACTGAACCCACAGACATTGCCAACATACTGGCAGACAGGTTCAGTGCAAACTTCACCCCTCTCCCCAAAGGAGAGATAACTATCCCAGCGGAGTTTAGCCTCCCAGACATCTCTAATGCGCAGGTGAAAGCTGCTCTCTCTAAAGCTAAAAACACAGCATCAATGGGACCGGATGGTGTCCCCAGCTGTGTGCTACACGAACTCAACGAGGAACTAAACCCACATATAAGGCAGCTGTTTAATCTTAGCCTTACCACAGGATACGTGCCCAAGGAGTAGCGTACGGCAACTGTGGTCCCACTCCACAAAGGCGGTACCTCTACGGACCCTTGAAATTACCGCCCCATAAGCTTAACAAGCCTGGTCTGCAAAGCTATGGAGAGGATCATAAAGGAACTCATAAACAAAGACATAGGGGACTTGCAGACATTGGACCTGACCCAGTTTGGCTTTGTCAAGGGCAGATCATGCCTTTTGAACTTGGTCGACTTCTTCGAAACAGTCACCAAGGCCATTGATGAGGGAAAGGCAGTCCATACAGCCTACCTTGACCTTGCAAAAGCTTTTGACACAATACCCCACTCGGGTATTATAGAGAAACTTACCAGCTTAAATGTAAACCCATATGTCACAAGATGGGTTGCAAACTGGCTAAAGGACAGAACCCACAGGGTTAGAGTTGCTGGCGCCATGTCAGACTCCAAGCCGGTCACAAGTGGGGTCCCACAGGGCTCAGTCCTTGGCCCCTGTTGTTCGGCATCTACTTCTCAGAAGTACAGGCAAACATAGGAGGACTATGGCTGACAAAGTTTGCAGATGACTGCAAACTGGGCGCCATAGTGGAAAGTACATCGGACACAGATATCCTTCAGAGGGGTCTCACGAAACTGATAACTGGTGCCAGAGCCATGGCCTGAAGTTAAATGCCAAAAATGTATAGTCATACCCTTGGGAAAAACAAGGTAACCCCAAGCTACCATATAGGTGGCAATCCATTAAGCACAGAAGAGGTTATCAGGGACCTGGGGACCCAGGTTGACAGTGGCCTTTCTTTTGACACTCACATTGCTAAAGTGGTTAGAAAGACCTTCTACATTGCCCACCTGATCATGAAGGATTCACATCCAGATCAAGTGAGGTCATTGTTCCCTGTACTCTTCACTTATCAGACCAATGATCGAGTACAATGCCCCATTCGGGATGTATCTCACCCGACACCTGCAGCAATTGGAGAGACCCCAAAAGTTCCTCACCAAAAGGATAAAGGGACTCCAAAATCTGTCATATGCTGCCAGACTGAAGAAACTCCAGCTCTATTCAGTCGCATACCACCTGCTCAGAGGTGACCTGTGCCTGACATACAAGGCCATGTCCAACCCGGAATTAATGGACATGCTCCACCTCAAAAAATCCAAATCTACCAGATCCACTAGAGCAAGCGACTTAAACCTTAGCACGGATATAAATAGGACATGCTGGAGGGATAGATTTGTCACCCAGAGACTCCCTATGCTGTGGAATAAAATCCCAGTCCATGTGAGGCAGAGCACCTCGCTGGCTCTGTTCAAGAGAAATCTTGACCGGTGGATGGGAGATCGTAGGTTTACCCCAGGAATCATCTCTGTGTCACTGCTGGACAGAGGCACAACAAACTAATGGGCACAGTATTTTTTAACATAAGGGGTGGCGTAAGCCACAAAACTTTGGGCTAGGCTTATAAATGCCTTAGGGCAGATAGCCTAGTATAAACCTATGAACCTATGAACCTATGAACCTATGAAATCAGGGACGTCCCTGGACATCTTGGACAGTTCAGAGGTATGGTCCATATTTGTTCCCCCAATGATTTATGTCCTGTCCAGTGGATGTGCTCTTAGGGGTTGAGAGGTATGGGCATCAGCTATGCCCATTTTGGAATATTACTCACATCCTTGGGGCAGTCCTAATACGACTGCAGCAGCCAACACCTGCACGCCTAGGCCCATAATTGCATACCAATCGTTCCCCCACCTGCCACTCCTCTACAGCACTCATCCTTACTTTGGTTGCAGGTGGGGTATAAACACACCACTACACACTACCCACTCTACCCGTGTCGGGCCACATGTACGTTGTGTCGACCCATGGGTTATCAGGCTTGCACAACCTTCTGGTCCATGTACATCTACAGCCTGGTTTGATAAGTCATTACTGGGACTGCCTCCGATCATTAATTTTTGGTGTCCCACAAGGGAAATCGATGTCTATGTTTCAAGATAGACCTGGCGGGTCTCTCCCACTGGTAGTATCCTGCCGGTGGTCTGGGAAGCAGTGGTGTGTTTACCTTTATTGTGTGTCTGTATGTCTCAACAACCTAGCTGGGGGGGTGGGGGGGTTGATGCTACATGTTACATGTTTGTTTATTGGACCCCTCACCCCCATACGCACGGCCTGTAAACATTTGTTACTCGTAACTGCTGTATCATATCCTAGCTATATACAGGTGTATATTTACAGTCACATATATATATATATATATATATATATATATATATATATATATATATATATATATCTATTTACATTACTATAATCAGATATTCAGATATATCTGTATATGTATGCATACATGTATATTTATATTTTGCTAAATAGATATATAAATATATATATATATATATATATATATATATATATATATATATATATATATATATATATATATATATATATATACATATACATATATATATATATCACAACATATGGGTCTATGGGTGTATGCATATGTATATAGTTATATGTGGGTATGTATCTGTATTCTGTCTCTGTATGTATACATTTGTACTACGGAGAGGGAGAGGCTTATCTCTATGTCACTGTAGGTAGATATACACACACGCATACCTCTACATATATACGTCTACATCTGGTTATTCCTTCCTTGCCATATAGATTACACTTTGTGACTCGTAGTGGGTGTGGCTGCTTGGGCGATGCCTCTGCCCAATGAACACATTCACTTACATCCCTAGGGCTGTCCATATAGGCCCACATCAACCAACACCTACACACCTAGACCCATAAGTAGTTACCCATAGTTCCCCCACCCACACCTCCTCAACAGCACCCATCCTTACTCTGGGTCCTGGTCTGTTCTGGACACACCACTATGCGCTGCCCACTCTCCACTTCACAGGACCCATTTCATACATTTGTCTCAGCCCATGGGTCATCAGGGTTTCCCACTCTTGTATTCCAAGTATGTATACACCCCAGCCAGAATGGTCGGTCTATCACCTTCTTTTGGTCTTGGCAATTTTTGGGGTGTCCCGCAAGGGACGCTCCTGTCTGTGTTCCAAGAGTAGAATTCACGGGTGCACTGTGTACCCCCCCCCCCCGGTTGTGTCCTGCCTGTGGTCTGGGGAGCAGTGGACTCTTTACATTGTTTATGTGTATGTTTCCCGTGTCCGGCTGGGGGAGTTTGAAGGTCATGCTACATGTTTCATGTTTCTTGCTTGGGCTCCTCACTTCCATTGGCATAGCCTGTGAGCATATGTCATTCTTGTGTGCTGTTTCCTATCATAGCTGTATATCTGTGTATGTCTACACACACACACACACACACACACACACACACATATATATATATATATATATATATATATATATATATATATATATATATATATATATATATATATATATATATATATACATATATATGTATATATATATATATATATATATATATATATATATATATATATATATATATATATATATATATATATATATATATATATATATATATATATATATATATATATATATATATATATATATATATATATGTATATATATATATATATATATATATATATGTGTGTGTGTGTGTGTGTGTGTGTGTGTGCGTCTGTAAAGCAATACATACCCCACGCAAATGCACTTAAACATGATTACTGGTGTTTATATATGCTTGACCTGCTTACTAGTGCCTTATTCATTATGACACTGACACTTCACTCCAGTTAACTTTTAATTGATATCTTGCAGGTTATACAGTGGACAGATATCGCAATATGTTCACGTACAGATTACTGATGGTAAATGGTATGTGATACAGTGGGATTCGGTATGGGAATGTCTGTTCGTTAGGTGGTTGATCTAACCAATACACTATTGCTGTGCTGCTTCATTTGCATATATACCCATATACCCATGGCTCCTGGTTCCCCAAACACACACCCCAACACCTCCCTAACATTGCAGTCATCCATTCTCCAGTCGGATTCGTGGTGTATCCACACCACTACACAGCGGCCACTCCCTACTCCTATAGACCCATCCCATCAGTTGACTCACTCCACGTATACTCAGAACTCCCAAACATTTAGTCCACAAACATTGGTGACATGAGCGACCAAAAGAATACTATTCGCAATTTTTGGGTTGTCCCACATGCAACGCGCATGTGTTTAAGCCAAGAATAGACTCTATACTTCATTAGATCCTTACTCCTGTTAACATGACACTACAATAAATTAATAAGTATGACTACGTGGTAACGCACACGTTACACATGAGAGCCTTATTATGTACGTGTTCGGCGAAATTCTTTTACAAATAGACCGGTTTAGTAATTGGCATTGCCATAGCAGGCAGATCACAGGAATGATTCCATGTGTGGGAAAGTCCTCACATATGATTATTTTCAGCACAGCACTGGTTTTGGATATTGTACATACTTCTCTGTTTTAGCAGTTTTGTCCCGTCCGTTCTGCACAACCTATTATTCTATCTACTGCTGAGGTTTGTAAGGGCACATTCAGGTTATTTATGTCTGCAAATGGAATGAATGTGTTACAGAGAATGTACTTCTACATATTGATGTCTGCATGTGTGTATGCATATATACTTATAACAAACTCGCTGACCTCCACAGGGTGGTCCAATTAGAACCAGCCCATCCAACCCTAGCATGCCTGGCTCCATAATTTCATACCCATAGTTCCTCCACCCCACCTGTGTTCAAAATACATGCATACCATTCATTGTCCACTTGTTATTGCAGCCATGACACACCTCCACACATTGCCCTCTCCCGATTTTTAGGGACCCTACACGTATGTTGTCCCAACCCATGTATTCTCACGCTCTCCCACCATTTAGTCCAAGAACATACCTGCCCTTGCTTGTGTAATTGTTGGATGGCCAATCATCCTATCAATTTTTGGGTAGTCCCACCAAGGACTACCCTCTGTGTGTAAGGTAGACTTAGCAGATCAACAATGGTACTCCCACTGGTAATATCCTGCCTGTGGTGTGAGTAGCAGTGCTTGGCTCACTCCTGCCCAGCCTGATATGATATACACTGATAGCACTATATAATACTGGGGTTGCTGTTGATTTCCTTCTCATTCCTTTTGTATGCTTTATTGTTACATCGTTCTTTCTTCATATATATATATATATATGTATATATATATATATATATATATATATATATATATATATATATATATATGCATATTATATATCTGTATATACTTATATACATTTCTTATGCTGGGCACTGCTTAGACTTGCACAAGTGCACTCAGACTTGCTTGCTGGTACTTATATGTGTTTACTGCTGCTTATTTGTGCTTACATCTGCTTACTAGTACCTTATTCATTATGGCAGTGCCACTTTGCTTGAATGATATTTAAGTTAAATATCTCATGCGATACTCTTATGTCGGTTTTACAGCAAAATGACATTCATTCCACATGGAAAATTATATGTGCTATTGTTGGGCTCGAACCGTGAATGCCTGTTTGTTAGGCGGATGTTCTAAACACTACACTATTGACACTTAACATTGATTCCACATGTTTTTCTCTATTTGAATGAATATGATAATGTGTAAGCTACGCTCGGCAGAGGGCAGCGATGCGCAGACACACTGCGCTTTGCTTACACCTTCGATATTGCAGCATTTGAATGTATAATAGGGACACAGGGACAGGGAATCTAATTGTGAAAGTTCTAGGGACAGGGCTCAACATTCCACTACGTGCTTGTGTGTTTACTACTTTGAGTTTATTTCACTGTCTGTGGACACTCTTGTATGCTTAGCATACATTTCTGTATCCACGGACACTGGATTACTGACTTACTATTAGAAGCAGGCTCTACTAGTAGGCATAGTAGGTTTTGCAAGTGTTGGGACATGTTTACGCCTCCGTAGAGCACTTGTACATGCCCCCTGCACTCGCACACGTTTCCTGTGCACATCGAGTTTGCAGCGGCATGCCCTCATACATATTCATATGGCACTGCTGCGCCATCTGTAGTGAGGACACTCGGCACAAGGCTAAAACCATCCTTGCACCAAGCTTCTTGAATCCTGGGGGATGTGTGTGACTGTCTGACAGTTAGTGTAGAGGGTTAAGGTGCGAAGCTCTTATTGAGCTCCTTTCTGTAGTCAAGTGTGCAGGGCTTCCTGGACAGGAGATAGTGTTGTAGTACTTTCAGGAATGAAGAATCCAAAAAAAGATGCCAACGGAATGACTGTTTGATTGGAATAGCCTTAATTGTAGGCCATGGGTGGCCACCCATTTCACTCCTGTGATAATCCATGACAAAATATCAACCCAATCCATAAATTCAAAAGGATGAGGGGAGTTAGAGTCAAATAAACAATCTGATGGGGTTAGTTCCAAATAGACAATCATCAACAACAGTATAAAAGACAACAGATAACAGAGTCCCACACCTGCTACCTGGAAAATAAGGTGCTGTTAACAGGAAGCTATCCTGCTCCTGAAAGGGAAGAAACCATCCCCATTCCTATGGGGTGATTTGAAGTCTTATTCCAAGGAGAGTATAGGGAATCTGTAGGTCATTTGGGAGGCAGGAGTCCTGCATGTTCAAACTGACAGGAGCTAAAACAATCTGTCAAAAGTGTACGAGACACTTATAAAAGTAGCTTCTGTACATGCCAACTTCAAAAGACTGAAGGCCCATATAATCGATTTACAAAACATTGAGGCCACATCATTGAAACTCCGGATAATGGAAAACTCACAGTCACAAAACTCAGAACATCGAACTATACAAGGCAGCAGAAGTCTGGTTTTAACATTAAGGAACATTTCTCCTATTAAACGCAGCCTACAGTAAATAATTACCAGTGGTTCTGCAAGGGACAAGCCCCCCTGCACTCCCCCTAAATTATATATACCAACTCCGTGATCGCACCACAGTGAGAAAAGGGTGAATTTCCCAATCCTCACTGTACTGCGATCTCCATTTCAAACCACTGGTAGTTATTTACTGAAGGATGCGTTTAATAGGAGAACTGTTCCTTTAAGTTAAAACCTAACTTCTGCTGCCTTGTATAGTTCAATGTTCCAGGTTTCATGGTTGTGAGCTTTCAGTTATCCGGGGTTTCAATGATGTGGCCTCCATGTTTTGTAAGTTGACTATATGGGTCTTTGATCTTTTGAAGTAGACTCTTTCTGTACACGAATATGCTCCAGACAATGAGATAAGGGTTAAATGTGATGAGATCTGATGACAGCTATGCCATTTCTATAATAAACCATTTCAGTCTTGGGAATTAAAAGAGAATACAGCTTGAAAGAATAAAAATCTCACCTTCTCTTCCTGTCTTTTGACTGATAGTGCCATGTCATCTCATTAAGCTATACTTCTTATTCTGGGTTACTGGAGCTACAGTCTTACTTTATTATTATTTTTTTTCCTTTGTACAAGCTAGCATTCATTCATTATTAATCCTACCGTACATTTATTTCTTTGAAATTAGATAACTTTATCTTCATTTACTTTGAGCATCCTCCTTAAGGTCACAAAGACAAAAAGAATAGGTCTTGTGCCTCCAAGTCAAGCACCTGCTTATTACTTTCTGCTCCCTACTACTATTTTTTAAGACATAATGATGACTACCAGATAGTAAGAGTATAGTATTTTCTGCCTCATTAGTTAAAAATCCAAACCTGAAGCATACTCACACCCTGTCTCATACCTTATCACAGATGGGTTTCTGGCTATGTTATCATGGTTTAATAGATGGGTGACTGGCTATGTTATCATGGTTTATAGAAACACATACATAGTATAATACATACATTATATACAAAACACAAGGTGCTCTATAATAAATGTACTTACCAGTTTGCATTATCAGTGATTCAGGCATTTTTAGGTTTGCTGTTATTCTATAACTGTAATAAGGGGTAACCTGCTTTGTAGTGAAAACAGTAATTTAAAAAAAGGGCTTTATCCTGCATACTAACCAGATGAATACCACAAACATAGGAACAAACTGATTGCCGGGCCAGTTCTGTTGTTACTTATCAATAGAAAATGCTGTTATTTGGCGAAGTCAGTGGCTGAGAATCATCAATCTGGATTTTTATTCCTAAAAAAATCATAGCATTGTGGAAAGTTTTCAGGGTGACTGGTCCATTATAGTCAATGATATTATAAGCAAGACTAATGAAAAGTAGGCAACAACGCAAATGAAGATTTCCTGTTTTTTAACCACAATAATAAGCACTTGCTAATTCTTTTTTGTGGCATTAAACAGAACTTTTTAAATCAGCAGCTTAGCTTTTGAATTTGAAAACTTAAAAGTCAGTGCTTCTATCAAAAGATATGACTTGAAATTATGTTATTTTTTACATACATATGCCATAGCATATTTAATATATTGGGTTATCTTGTTTTAGTACTTCTTCAGAGTGACTTCTCATTAAGCATTTGTCTTGTTTGCCCAAGTCTAAGTCCAGGTTTCTTTTTTTTTTTTTTGTTGCCAATCACAATACTGGAAACACCCCAGAAAATATACATTCATATTGTTTCAAATTGTCTGAAATCCTCCCTGAAGCAAATGCACTTCTTGTAACATTTACACATTGGCACTAAAAGAAGGAATGCAGCCAAAATAATGTACCTGACCTAAGCATCATGGTAAGTATTACAACACAAAATTATGCTTCAATTCCCACAATTTCCCAGTGAGACAGAGATTTCATATTGTACTTTTCAGTGCATGTATAGTGTGTGCCTCCTCGAGAGACACACCTGCATATTGTTATATAGCTACCAGACACCAAAATCTATGTTGTGTAATTTAGAATGCTCTCTCTTCCATATGCCACATTAGGCTCGGTAAAACCATTCTTTTAGGTTCGTCTCTGGGTAGCAGAACAAATGCTTATATGAGATAGTCAAACTAAAAAAATGACAGAATGATACCACACCACCTCAGTCACCAAGCATTGCTCATAAGCATGTAGACCACACCTGCGTACTGATGGATGGATATTTTCTTGACAGATATTTTTATTCTGTTATTTTTAGTGCTCTTAAGTCAGATCTCAAAATAACAGCATATGCATAAACTTGCACAGGCATTTAAGGTATAATAACAGAAAATAAATAATGCAACCTAATCATCAGGGTGGGGTCAAGGAATTTTCTTTATTTCTAAAACAGGCATGTTAGAAAATAAATATGACTTTCCACCACATAATATGTATTAATGCTCAGTTCTGGAAAAAGAATCTGCAAGAGTTTAAAAAGGACAACATATCAAAGTATAAGCAAGGAGCGTTTTCTTTCCATTTCATTTACTAACACCCAGAATTATCACAATTCCACAGAGTGCATTATTTGTTGATGCAAACTGTCTTTGTTGCTGACATCAACAAGTTCATTTCCAGGGTGCTTCATCCACTTTCAGCACTGACACCCACACATAATGCTCGAGGCTATAGGTCTGCCCACCTTGCATAAGTGTTTGCAGCTGGCAACATGTGAGATAAGCATTTCAGGTGCCCTACAGTCTGCTCCATGAAGTATCTGAAGGACATCATCATCAGAGTTATGAATCATTTTGTTTCTAAAGACTAATATTACCACTCCATTCAAGGAAATTGCTATAAGACATATGCGTGATTAACATATTTCACTGACATTTAATTAAATAACCACATTATGAAACAACTGGAAGCTACAGCATGCCCTTACAGTACATCTGACCAGCAGCAGACAGACACCAGAAGAACAAGGTGTTCCATATGTGTGTAGGTTAGAAACAGAAAGAGAATTTAGTGGTAGATCACCTCCCATTTACTTTGCCTTACTGTAATAAAACTGATAACTAACTGCCTGTTTTCTGCTCATTCCTTTAGAAAACTCTTAAGGCTGCTTCTTGCTACTTGATGTTCTTCATTGTATTACAGATAAGAATTCCCTAAGGAAGACTAGTCCATATACCCACCATCATTTCGTATAAGAAATATCTCAGTAATCTACTCAAAATTCATTCAGGGAAGCTACTTTATATATAAACTGTCATCATCACAAGTACAAAAAAATCTCTAATTACCCATATACAACCCCTTTTTGTAGCCAGAATGTGTCTTTCCGAACTTCTGAACCAGCTTCTTCCAAATATGATAGCATTTTCAACTTTACTGATATAACTGATGTATTTAAATTCTCTGTCTTATCCACCCAGTGATACATAATGCATAAAACGACTTTAGTTCTTC
Source organism: Protopterus annectens (assembly GCF_019279795.1). NCBI lineage: Eukaryota > Metazoa > Chordata > Ceratodontiformes > Protopteridae > Protopterus > Protopterus annectens. The sequence continues at coordinate 1,126,556,264 of NC_056727.1, read as the reverse complement.
TTTATATAATTATGATACGGGCCTTTCAGTATTCAAACTGCTCTTCCATAACTAAAGTTTTGTTCAGGTGGTTAATTACTGAATTTCACATAGTACAATATGCAATGTTGATTCAACAAATAATGAGAAATAGAAGTTTTTGTAAGATCATTCTGTAAAAATATTAGGCGACAGATGATATGGATACATATCTATATCCGGTCGTAATACCTTTCAACCTGTTATAGCAAGAAATCTGGACAGAGCAATAAATAATGGTGGGACAAAGGCCCAAAATAGGTACAATTTTTAAATATTGCTCTTATTAACTTAAAAAGTAGATAGAACAAAAGGTTTTGCATTAGTATGAATTTTCTGAAGGGTGAAACTCAAAATACTGTCATTATTTTCTGACTTCAACCCTCAATAATTTGCCAGTGATTTTCCTGAAAACCACAATTTTATGAGAAACAGATCAAAAATATGAGGTAAAAATCTGGACATACTGCAAAAAGCTGTACAGTTGAAAGATATGCCAGTCATGTGTATAACATCCATATCCAGTACTGTGATAAATAAAAATCATTGTACAACATGGTACTTGTTTAAGCTAAACACCGCTTGAACTTTGTATGCATATGTATGAACAAAATAATAATAATTTAAATGACAACAGAATATATGTTTTACAAGTCAAAAACAGTTTATTTTGTGTAAAAGAATTCCAGTGAATAGACTTTTACAGTCATAATTTTAAATGTCTCATTCAGGAAGACTCCAAAACATTTCACACGTACACTATCTATGGGCCGGATTCACGAAGGCTTGCACGGAGTCTAAGAGTAGAGTAAGACTCCATGCAGCCAACATGTCCGCCGAGCGATCCAGGAAGCGCCAGTAGGGGCATGTAACAGTGCTCCTTAAACTAGTCCTACACGAACAGGGCTTGGATATGCAAATTACCTCAATTGCAGGCAAAAGCTATGCAAATGAGGTAAATTTGTGATCCAGGAAACCCAAACCTGTCCGAGTAGGAGTAGTGTTATTTGCAGAAATGTACTCAGTTGATAACTGAGTACGGTTTTGCAAATAGCAAAGCGGAGCCGTGACAGCTCCAAAAAAAGGATGCATTTACCGGAAGAAGCATACCAATGGCCAAAAATACGGCCATTGGCAATGTTTACTGATGCAAAATAAAAATAAATAACATTTTTTTTCATCCCGACGTCCGCCCTAAAAACCAGAAAAATCAATAATTATGATCCACAAATGTGGATTTTATAGCTGATATGAATTTACAATGCAAGTGAATGGAAGGCTGAAGACAACATGGCCACTGAGTAGAGGTTGCTAAGGGGGGAAGCTCAGTCTAAGAGATGTAACCAAGCATTAGTAGGCAATCCCATGCAAATGAGGGTTAGGATAGTGAATCACAAGATTACATAGCAAATGAGCACAGTCAGTGGAGTGTAGGAGTAGGATAAGGGGAGTAACAGAGTAGAAGATAGGTGACATCACGAGGGGGGCATGTGTGAAAGAAGTGAAGCTCATTGGAGCTGAGTGGCATGTGTCAGGTGACATTTACATATCATTGAAAGAGGTGTGTCAACAGGTAGGCTAGGTAAAGTAAAGAAATTGAATGTGTATGCCGTGGATAACACCAAAGTTTCTTGCTGAGCGTGCATGCACACGTGTGCACCAGTAAACCCGAGTAAGACAGTGTGCTCGTGTGTTAGCATGTGTGCGTGCGTGTAAGCCGGAGTAAGCATATGTAAGGCTGTGTAAAGAGTTGTAAGCGCATTTGTGCCGGTGTGCACACGTTTTAACAAGAATAAGCAAGTTTTACTCCGTGTAAGCATGTGTGCGCGCGTGTGAGCTGCTGTGAGTGTGTTTGCACTTGTGTGCGCGGCGCTCCCCCATGAGGAAACAGAAAGGAAAAAGGAAGCACACCAAATAGTAGGAAGTTACCAGGGAGTACTAGCAGAGCTAGCAGGTGAAAACAATCAGAATCAGGCAATTACACAGGCAGTACACTAGCCCAGCCCATCCCAGCACTTAAAACTCTGCAAACAACAGTCCATTATGTTTCTCTCACGAGACACTGCAACACTGCAGTAAGCTAATAGAAGTGAAAACTGAAAAAGCTTCACTGAGACAAAGAAATGTTAGGGGCTGCCATTGCTGTTATAAGGTGACATATGCAACATGCTGAAGGTGGTGATAATGCAAATGCTGCTGGACAACCCACAGTGAGGAGACGGAGAAGAGTATACAGTCCCAGGTTAACCTACCAGGGGCTACATGAGCTGGAGATAGTGGAGCGCTATAGAGTGGACAGAGACCTCTTGCAGCAAATTTTTGAGCTGTGCAGGCCATGCCTCACACACAGAACCAACAGAGGGGAACCCATTCCAGTGGAAACCAAGGTATGTGCTGGCCTAAGAAGATTAGCAACAGGTACCTTCCAGAGACCAACTGGTGATATGATGGGGATATCACAGGCATCAGCATCCAGGATACTGCACCAGTTCCTGGATGCCATGACAGCACATGTCGGTGATCATGTATATTTCCCCAATTCCCATGAGGAATTGGCCAGCAATATGCGTCTCTTCCAGCAAATAGCGGAATACCCTGAGGTAGTGGGTGCAATAGACTGCACGCACATATGCATCAAAGCACCAGCCGGTGAGCGGGGTAGGGTCTACTTCAACCGCAAGGGCTTCCCCTCCATTAACTGCCAGGTCATGTGTGATGCCCAGGGCATAATACTGAATGTGTGTGCTGGCTGCCCTGGAAGCTACCATGATTCCCATATCTGGCATCTGATGCAGCTGTACCAGACATTTGCCAATGGGGACATCCCACATGGTCACCTAGTGGGGGATGCTGGTGCTGCACTGGAGCCATGGCTGATGACACCCATCAGAAATGCACACACACCTGAACAGGAACGCCATAATGAAGCACACGCACAAACACGAAATGTAATCAAGCGTGTGTTTTGGCTGCTCAAGTCATGGTTCCGGTGCCTGGACACATCTGGTGGAGCCTTGCAGTACTCACCAACTACATGTACCCAAATTGTCATGGTATGTGCTATGCTACATAATATGATCCTGTGAAAACAGCTGCAGCAGGACCAGCATAGACTTGGGCCAAACAGCCCCCCACCATTGCCAAGGCCATCACAGGCAGAGCGTGACTCGGAGGAGGAACAACTTGAGCCTGCACCAGTAGGCAGAAGGAGGTGTGCCCAGTATGTTTTGGCCTTGGCAAGGAGGCAAAGTATAGCACATACACTGGCTCAGTAGGAAGCCTGGAAATGATACCTCTCTCTGACTCGCACATATAGTAAAAGGGATGCCTAAGTTGATACCACCTGCTTCCAAACATGTATAGGGAGTGTAGTATGTGCATCCGACATAGCCAGCCCTGCAGCACCACCTGAGGCATGATTGACATGTGTTAAGCAATATAAAGCAGTGCTAAACAGCATTTACCACCGTGTAGTGTATGTAAAGAAAATCGCACACACCAGCTACCACAACTGTGGTCAATATTGAGTAATATTGGGCAACGTCCAGCACTGTTGGTTAATACTGAGCAATGCTGGACAAGCTGGGTCTAAGTATATGAAGGTCTCTCCAAACACCATTATATTGGGTGACTTCAACTACCCAAACATTGACTGGGAGCAGTACTCAGGACCCAACATCCTAGGCCAAAGGTTCCTAGAATTTATAAACTTAAATGCTATGGAACAGCTAGTCACCACCCCCACAAGAGGGGCTAACATACTGGACCTGGTCATCACCAACATGGGGACTCTATGCTCCATACTAGAGGTATTCCCCTCATTGGTAAGATTGGACCATAAATCAATTCCACTGGATAGCCACATCCTGATCCCACCCACAGCCCAGAAAACCACAGTGAAAAACTTCTCAAAAGTTAATGTCACACTTCCAAAACTGAGGTGGCATCCTTCAAGGCCTCCAGGCCAGTGGAAAGTACGGCTCAAACTGCAGAATCCTTTATAAACGCATTCTATGGACACCTTCAGGAATGCATGGCTCATGCTATCCCAAACAAAACCAAGACCCAATCTTCCAAAGGCAGGTGTCCTGCCTGGTGGACCCCAGCCATAAATAAGCTGTACAACAGAAGGAGGATGCTACTACATGATAGAGCAAAATCCCTAAAAGGGAATGCATCTCTGATCAGTACTAGCAAAAAACTATGATCCCCTCATAAAATCATCCAAGGCCAGCTTTGAGAGAAAAATTGCACAGGACACTAAAGATAATCACCCGGCCTTCTTTAGTTATGTTAGGAACCTGGGTGGCAACTTCCAGATATGCTCAGAGTTGGTCTAAAATGACAATAAATACACTGAACCCACAGACATTGCCAGCATCCTGGTTGACAGGTTCAGTGAAAACTTCTACCCCTCTCCCCCCCCTAAAGAGCAAATATCTATCCCAGCAGAGTGTTGCCTCCCTGACATCTCAGATGCTCAGGTGAGAGCTGCCCTCTCCAAAGCAAAAAACACAGCATCAATGAGACCAGATGGTGTCCCGGGCTGCGTTTCACATGAACTCCAAGAAGAGCTAAACCCCCACATACAGCTGCTGTTCAATCTCAGCCTTACTACAGGATATGTACCCAAAGAATGTCACACAGCAACAGTGGTCCCACTCCACAAAGGTGGTGCCTCTACAGACCCCGGAAACTATCGCCCCATAAGCCTGACTAGCCTGGTCTACAAAGCTATGGAGAGGATCATCACGGAACTCATAAACAAAGACATTGGGGACCTACAGACACTGGATCCTACCCAATTTGGCTTTGTTAAGGGCAGATCTTGCCTCTTAAACCTGGTCAATTTCTTTGAGACATTCACCAACGCCATTGATGAGGGGAAGGTAGTCCACACAGCCTACCTGGACCTCGCAAAAGCCTTTGACACAATATCCCACTCGGGCATCATAGATAAGCTCTCCAGCTTAAATATAAACCCCTATGTCATAAGATGGGTTGCAAACTGGCTCAAGGACAGAACCCACATAGTCAGAATTGCTGGAGCCATGTCAGACTCTAAACCAGTTACAAGTGGCGTCCCACAAGGCACAGTCCTGGGACCTCTTGTGTTCAGCATATATTTTTCGGAGGTAGAGGCTAACACGGGAGGACTGTGGCTGACCAGGTTTGCAGATGACTGCAAACTGGGCGCCATAATTGACTCTCCAGCTGACACAAGCATCCTCCAAAAGGGTCTCATAGAGATGGATAACAGGTGCCAGAGCCATGGCCTAAAGCTAAATGCTAAAAAGTGTATAGTCATACCCTTTGGCAAAAACAAAGTGCACACAAATTACCACATAGGCGGGAATCCATTAAGTATGAAAGAAGTAATTAGGGACCTGGGGACCAAAGTTGACAGTAATTTCCCCTTTGACAACCACATTGCCAAAGTGGTTAGAAAGACCTTCTATATAGCCCACCTTATCATGAAAGGATTCACATCTACATCGAGGGAGGTCATTGTGCCCCTTTATTCATCTCTCATCAGGCCCATAATTGAATGCAATGCCCTATTTGGGATGTACTTACCTGACACCTGCAGCAATTAGAAAGACCCCAAAAGTACCTCCCAAATAGGATCATGGGTCTCAAAAAGATGCCGTATGCTGCTTGGTTAAAGAAACTACAGCTCTACTCAGTTGCATACCACCTACTTAGAGGCGATCTATGCCTGACGTATAAAGCCATGTCCAACACGGAATTAATGAGCATGCTCCACCTCAGAATATCCAAATACCGTATAGCTACGTGGTCGAGGGACATAAACCTGAGCACAGAAATAAATCGGACATGCTGGAGGGACAGATTCCTAACCCAGAGGCTCCCTTCGCTCTGGAATAGAATCCCAGTCCATGTTAGGCAGAGCCCCTCACTGACTCTCTTCAAGAGGAATCTTGACAAGTGGATGGGAGATCGTAGGTTTACCATGGGGATTACGACGGTGTCACTACTAGACAGAGGCACAGTAAACTAACCTTAAAAAGGGCACAGTAAAATCAGTTCATAGGGTGGCGAAAGCCAAACACACTCTGGCTAGGCTTGTAAATGCCTCAGGGCAGATAGCCTAGTATGAACCTAAGAACTTAAGTAGGGCATAGCTGAACAAAAGGCAACATGCTCATATTTGCTCTACTGGCCCTTAAGCAGTCTGGTATGCTCAGTATGAAAATATAAAGAAGTGATGGGCCTCAAACCCAGGATACTGTGCACTATAGTCAGAGTACTGAACCACTAAGCAATGACAGTATTGCAGTAGTCAGCCTGTCTGAAGAAATGTTGATAAGTCTGTGCTAACTATTCCATGGAATCCCTACAGGCACAGCATAATCCCTGTCAAGTTATAACACAAAGGTGAGTCCCGCAGTAAGAATAGAACCTGACTTTCAACACACACAGTAGAAATGTTAATATTGGACATGTACACATACATCAACAGATGTAGTGGACCTCAGACAGCAACATACTGAAAGGTCACACTGGGCATGCTCACACACTTGAATAAATGAGATATGTCAGGCAACAGAAAACTGACAGTCTGAACTGGGCATGCTCACACACTTAGGCCATGTCGGAGTACAGCAGTGGGCCACACATATCAGGCAGTTGCATGTGTTAACCCTGGAACCTCTCACTATCCAGCAATCTGCCCTGTGCACATAGTTATAGGACAACAGACACATATATAATATAGTGGAACCCTGTCATTATCAAATATGTTCTGCAAATACCTAAATTGTTCATAGAAAGTGGGAAAGCAAAGACAATAAAACCTGCAAACAGTATCAGCAATAAACATTGTGCATCCTGAACATTAGCATAGGTTCAGAGGTCGATACTAGCCTATCCACCCTAGGGCATGTACAAGCCTAGCCAGAGTATGTTTGGCTTTCGCAACCCTGTCAAAGTAGAACACTGTGCCTGTGAATAGTAGGTCATACAAAATAGCCCATTTACGTTTAGTGTATTGTGCCTCTGTCTAGCAGGGACCCAGAAGATATCCCATGGGTAAACATACAATCACCCATCCACTTGTCAAGATGTCTCCTGTAGGTGGTCAGTGGGTGGCTATGCCCATGCAAAACCGGGATTACAATCTGGAGTGAGTGGAGCCTCTGGGATAAGAATCTGTCCTTCCAACATGTCCCATTAACATCTGTGCTGAGGTATATGTCTCTGGAGTGTGTAGCTCCAAGGGAGTCGGATATCCTGAGGTGGAGCATGTCCATTAAATCTGGTTTGGATATTTCCTTAAACTACAGGCACAAAACACATCCGTGTAGGTGGTAAGCGACTGAGTAGAGCTGGAGTTACTGTATCTGAACTGTGCAGGGCATCCATGTAAGTCCCTACATCTGCTTGTTGTGGAACATTTGTGGCTATTACAGTTGCTGCAGGTGTCGGGCAAGGTACATCCCAAATGTGGCATTGTAACCAAGCATGGTCGTGATGACTATAGTGGCACAATGACCTCACTTGATCAATATGTGAAACCATATGAGATAAGGTGGGCTATATAGAAACTCCGTCTAACCACTTTAGCAACGTGATTGTCAAAGGAGAGAGTACAAACAAGTTGTGTCCCCAGACCCGTAACAACTACTACTGTATGTAATGGATTACTACCTATGTGGTAATCTGTGGGCATGTTGTTATTCCCAAAGGGGATGACTATGCAACTAATGGCATTTAGCTGTAGTCCATGACTCAGGCACCAGTCATCCTATCTCTGTGAGACCCGTTTGAATATGCATGTGCCAGCTGGAGAGTTGATTATGGCACCCGGTTTGCAGTCATCTGTGAACATGGTCAGCCATATTCCTCCTGTGTTAGCCGTACGTCACACAAATATATACTGAACAAGAGAGGTCCCAGGACTGAGCCTTGTGTGATGCCATGTGTAACTGGTGTATAGTCAGACATGGCACCTGCAATACTGAGCATGTGGGTGCTGTCCCTGATCCAGGTAGCAATCCATCGTGTGAGATATGTGTCGATATCAATGCTGGTGAGCCTGTGCATAATGGCCGAGTGGGGTATTTTGTCAAAGGGTTGTGCAAGGTCCAGGCAGGCTGTGTTGATGACCATCCCTACACTGACAGACCTGGTAACTGTTTAAAGAATATGAACAGGTCCAGGAGGCAAGATCTGCCCACAACAACGATGAAATGTGTAGGACCCAGTGTCTGTAGGTTCCCGATGTCTATGTGCATGAGTCCCATTACAATACACTCCATAGCTTTGCAGAACAGGCTAGTTAGCCTTATAGGCCGATATTGTCTGTGGTCCGTTGTGGCAGCAACTCTGTGGAGCAGGACCACTATCACTGTATGCCATTCCGTGGGTACATATCCTGCAGTAACTCTGATATTGAACAGTGATGTAATGTGAGGGTTATGTCTGTCATGAAGCCCGTGTAAGACGCAGGCCGGGACACTGTCTGGTCCCATTGATGCTGTGTTGTCCACTGTGGGGAGGGCAGCACTCACCTGTTTATTTGTGATGTCAGGGAGGTTACACTCTGTTGGGATGGACAGTAGCTCCTTAGGGGGGATGGGGTGGAGACATCTGCTCTGAACCTGTTTGCCAGGATGTTGGCAATGTCTGTGGGTTCAGGGTATGTTTAGTCAGTATGCAGTAGCTCACCGCATATCAGTGAGTGTCCACCCAGGTACATGAATTAACTGAAGAAGGGCTTGTGAGTGCCCTACGTGTCTAGTGCAATTGTCCGTGAGAAGCGGGCCTGACATAAATACATGAGTGATTGTAGCTGTCTGGTAGTACAGATCACAGATGCCTTCCCTGTCTGGGATTGTGCTCTATCATGTAGTAGCATCCTCCTTTCATTGTATAGCTTGTTAATGGCCAGGGTCTAACAGGTCCCCTGCCATTGGAGGAGTGAGTCCAGTTGTTATTTGGGATAGCATGATCCATGCAGTCCACTAGGTGTCCATAGAATGTGTATGTAAAGGATTCAGCAGTCAGAGCCATACTTACCTCTGTCCCGGGGTCTCTGAAGGATACCACCTTGGTGTGGAGAAGTGTGACATTTGCTTTTGAGAAGTTCACCAAGATTACCCAGAATGGGTGAGTGGACGGGATATGGATGTCCAGTGAGATATATGTATGTTCTGACCTTACCAATGAGGGGTATATCTCAGGTGTGGAACATAGAGTCCCCATGTTGGTGATGATCATGTCCAGTATGTTGTCCCCTCTTGTGGGTGTCGTGACCGGTTGTGCCATAGCATATGAGTGTACAAATAGTAGCAACATTTGGGTGAGGGTATTGGGGCCTGAGTACTATCCCCAGTCAATGTGTGGGTAATTGAAGTCACCCAATATAATGGTGTTTGGGGAGACCTTCATATTGTCCAGTGTTCCCAGGAAAGACGAGTGTGGTTCATGAGTTTGGGAGGGTGGTCTGTAGCAGGCAACAAACCAAAAGGCAGATATGCACAATGTTAGGTGCATATGTATGGTCTGTGATGCTTTGTGCAGTGCTACCAACCTGGAGGTATGTGTATCTGTGATGTATATGGATGCTCCCCCTATTTGTGTTGGTCATTCTGAGTTTTGTGGTCAGAAAGCATGGTATGAAATATAACCTGGTAGTGCTGGTGTGCATTTGGGAGTCTGAACCAGGTGTCTGTTAGTGCACAGATATCGCTGTTGTCCATACTGAGGAGATTCCTGAGTGGTCGCAATTTGAGGGTAACACATCTGGTGTTGAGCAGCATTACCCTCAGTGTCATGTACTCTGTAATGTCTATGGAGGTGGGTTTGTCTTTTGAGCCCCACTTAAAAAAAGGCAGTATGGTGGTAGCAACTGCCTTAGCCAGTATTCAAAAGTCCAAGGGTGACAGGTGCAAGCTGTCCATAGGGAAGCTATGTGGCATGTCGATTATGTCACCCCAGGCTGACAGACACTGTATCCCCTGTGAATGACACCAATATGTTAGCCAACTGTTAAACGTGATCAGTTTGTTGGTATACTGTGACATCATACTTGGTGAATGTAAGATGCTAGACAAGGTCAGGGTCATACTGGCCTGGGCTACATGATCAGAGAGTTCCTCTATGTATCATGTCATGTGGTCCAGGGAGGGACATCTGAGGATGTATGCACTAGCATGGGCAATGTTGGAGCCAGTCCTGCACTTGCTGTGGAGTGACCTGAGTGCATGTGTTATGTTGTGGATCCTGCCACCCAAGAGACAGCTCAAAGTGACTTTTCCCTGGTTTGGCCTGGTGAGTGGGACATCAATGTGTCTGACAATAAGTGTCACCTATTACAAGTGTATTAGGTGTGTTGTTTAGCCCAAAGGGCAGTGCTTGTGTGGCACACTGACATTGTGAACTATGTGATACGTGGGTATGGTAGTGGGGTAGCAGTTGTTTGTGTGTTTGCTTTGGAGGTCTCTGCTGCTTAGGCAGAGTTTATGCAGATCCTCTGAGCATGTTTATGTGTAATAGTGTGGTTTGATTGCTGTTGCTATAGGTTTATGTGAGACTGATATGTGGTGTGTGTGGTTACCTTCACCACCTGATAGACTATGCCAGTCATGAGTCAAGATAGCTCAGCCTCGTGTATATCAATGTTGTTGCATCTCTCACATATATCTGAGTTTGTTGGGAGGAGGAGAGGGTTGTCTGTGTACATGAGGCAGATGTGACAATGTGTCAACACCACAATATTCACTTGCTGGACTGGAGAGTACACACGAAACCGATCCCTGGACATGGCAGGATATTATGTTGACATACTCCGTAGCCTGATCGCAAAGGATCAGTAGGGTGTTAAGTGTGTAAAAGAGTATAACAGGGATTAGTGCTCAGGTTTGTTGGCGTTTTGTAAAGAGTAGCTGAGAAGGATTCCAGACTGAATCATGACACCTCCTTCAGCTATGCCATAAATAGCAATGTACACTCATATATGTCCTGAGTCAGGGCCAACTGGACCTGACTGACAATGCCGACATCCTGTCAGACAGGCCCATATAGACATACCCACCTCCCACTGACCATAGTCCCAGTCATCATACCAGGGCATATCACATGTAGAATGGCTGAACAGCTCCCCACAAAGCCAAAAGCATGGCAGCAACTGGATTACATTGTTTCCAAATATGTGTCATGCATGAACTACAGAACAAACAGACCCTGCACCTGAACAGTCTGTTGAGCCTCACCCTCTCCACAGGATCTGGAACCGTTGAATATGTTACAGCAACATATGGCACTCCCCACAAGTGTAGGTGCACAACACACCATGGGAAGTATAATCCAGTAAGCCTATAAAGTCTGATCTGAAAGGCCATGGAGTCCATCATGGTTGAAGTCATTCACAGAGCTATTGGAAGCTGACAAACACACAACCCTACCAACTGTGATATGTTCATGTGCAGATCATGGTTCCCAAACATGCTCGACTGTTTGCAAGGTAAACACCCAGGAAATACATCACTGAACATAGCCACACATGTCCCACATAGACTTTGAATAGCCCTTTATCAACACCCCTGACACATGTCGTATCCACAAAACCAACAATCTGTGCATAAATATGTGTTGACATATGAAGGGATGTCAATGTGTCCACAGATAGATCACACAAGGTGAGGATTACGGGGTCCTGTTCAAGCTGTTGACACCTGCCGACCCACATGGCTCATTCCTGGGATTGCATAAAACAAAGTGTACACACATTACCATGTCCAGTCTGATGATGTCAGCATCCTACAAATATAGCAGGAGAAGCAAAACCAACCAGTAAAGCATATAGCGTGCTGTGTTAATGCGTATGTCTCTAGTATCATAACATAGTTAGGTAGGGGCTTGAATCCTGCAAACGCTGACAGTGTGTGTGTGGGGGGTGTGTGTATGTGTGTGAGCTGTTGTGAGAGAAGTGCCCTTTTTGGAGAGTGGGAAAACAAACTAAAAGAGGTACATTCTTCTTTGGAAAGTCTGATGATGTCAGCATCCTACAAATATAGCAGGAGAAAAAAAGCCACCTAGTAAAGCATATAGCGCGCTGTGTTAATGCTTATGTCTCTAGTATCATAACATAGTTAGATAGGGGTTTGAATTCTGCAAACACTGACAGTTTGTGTGTGAATGTCTGTAATTTCCTTTGAGAAGAGTGCCTTTTTTAGAGACTGGGAAAACAAATTACAAGAGGTACATTCCTCTTTGGAAAGTCTGATGATGTCAGCATCCTTCAAATATAGCAGGAGAAGAAAGACCACCCAACAAAGCATATAGCGCGCCATGTTAATGCGTATGTCTCTGGTATCATAACATACTTAGGTAGGGGTTTAAATCCTGCAATTGCTGAGTGTGTGTTACACAGTTGGTCAATGCAGTGTTGGTTTTGCTTTTACTATGGTATGACATATCATGATTAAAACAGCATGTGCATTGCACACATCAGGTATCTGCATGGCAAATAAATATGTGTACATGTGACCTCAATCAGTTCATAGGTGTGAAGCCTGCATACTACATGAATACATTTGTTACCTTTGACATCTTCTGCCACTGCTTCTCAGATCTTAGGTCACATATGTATGTATGTGACAAGCCCGGCCACTATGGTGATCTGTGTCCAAGGTCATCTGTGCCACACACACCCTTGACAGTTACTATAGAGTACTGTGAGTGAGGGTACATACCTGGGATATATGTCTGACATGTTCATACACAACAACGACTGGCAATAATGGACAGTCATCATAGGTGTACAACAGCCCTGTGGATATGCATTCAGGCCCCTAATGTCTTATGTGACACAGTGAGGGACTCCACAATACCTATGGATATGTGGATACCAAGGGACAGATGACATAACACGTGGCTGTATGTACACATTGTTACCCAACATACATGTTGAGGGCTACCACTTATGTGGTACTGTCGGGATAGTATGTATAGTAAATGTGGATGACTATGCCATAGTCGGCTTACTGCTATACAGCATGTATTGGACAACAGGTATCTGTCTGTATGATACCCTTTTGTAGGATATGAGTCCCATCCAGGGAATGCATTGTAGGCCAATGCATGCATTTCCAGATGTGGATGGACATATCCCTATTGTGTTTGCATGTACCTAAGAGGGCTATATGCCAAACAGGTGTGGTCCCAGGTACGGGTGGCGGTCAATACCAGTGGTCACTGTTATAGTATAGTACCGGAAGGACCCAACTGTTACTGAGTTCCCTACAACTGTGTGTCATTTGTCAGGACATCATCTAATGATTGGTTATAATCATGCTGTTGAGGTTGTACATACTACCAGACTGCAAATCATTGACAGGTACCAACAGTATCACCCACAGCATACTGTTGACCCATGTCATACACACATGTGTACCCATGTTAGTACATATCTGTAGTAGAATGCATACTGGCCATCGAAAGATACTATGAGATGTTAAGAATGTGTACAACAGGGTATGTCACACGTTCCATGTGGCCACTATGCACGTACATGTAGACAGTGCACACCCACCATGGTCACAGATGTACACCTGGTAATCTGTAATGCACACACCACGCACTTACTGTTCAATCACTAACACATGCTGGAAACACTGTACACTTCAGCCAAGTGGCACATGGGTGGACAATACATACTTAGACCTAACACTGGTGTAAACAATGCTACACTGACAATCAGAGCTGTGATGCATAATGCCTGCTAAGATATACCTACAAGGATATCATTACACTTTCCTGTTGACAACTTGCTAATATTGCTACACTGCTGTAATGTCACCCTGTGCATCAGAACCATGTTAGCCTGTTCCTACATCAATGTTACAGATGACAGGAGGTGGCACAGGTGTCATCATATGCACAGGGTGTGTTGTTGGTTTGCCAGAGCCCAACATTGACCCATCCAAACGATGTGTGTGTGTGTGTGTGTGTGTGTGTGTGTGTGTGTGTGTGTGTGTGTGTGTGTGTGTGTGTGAGGGACAACAGTACAGCATGGGCCAATGTTGATGTAATGTGTGTGTGTATGTGTGAGCCCTGCTTGTTTGGTTACTGTGTGTGTCTGCATGCACACAGCTCCACCATGTGGCTGCCATATACGGGAGGTTGTGGGACAGCCACAGATTGTACCTGCTAGGCTGTACAGATCACTGTCTCTGGGAATGGACACAGTACCTGTGCCTGGCAGGGGTGCTACGGGCAGTATCGTGTACCAACCTTGACTGGGTACTATCATCAGAGGCAGAGGTATGATGACTGGACCCATGTCCCTCCTGTGACTGGCCAGAGCCATGTGCATGTGATCTACTAGGATGGTCAATAGACAGGCCAGCCCCAGCATTGCTGGGGCTGGTACTGCCACTATGGGAGTGGCTGTGATCTGTGTGCCGTCCACGTCAACTGACAGCTGTTGCTGTTCCTGGCATGCATCCGCGTTGACGTCTCACCCATCCCACATGGTCCTGGCTCATGGAAGAGACATTGTGGAGGGCGTCTATTGTCTCCCCCCAACGTCTATCAATGACCTCGGTGAAATTCTGGATAGCACCGGCAAGGTCACAGATGGTGTCATTGATAGTGCTGTAATAGGCCCTCTGCACCCTTAGTCCCTGTCTGGTGTACCTTTCCATACATGCCTGTGCTTGCATTACAGCCCAGAACATACTGGAGGTTGTAATACCTCTGGGGGCATGTCTGCCAGGGGCAATACGACCAGTGGTGCTCCCCCGAGAACCCCTGGACATCCATCTATGTGGTACCATTCCAGGAATCTGGCTATGGCTGCTGTGAGGGGGATGTAAGTGCCATGGGTATCACACTCTCCTGGTCAATGCCAACTGTATGCGGTCCCTTGGCTAAGGCCATTGGTGATGAAGGATGTATTGGCAGTATGAGTGTGCGCATAGATGGGGTTGAACGCTGTGTACTGTCGATTGGTGGACCAATGACAGACCCTGTCAAACCTTCCTGTGCCAAAATACATGTCTCATCATCTCCACTATTAGTGGCAGTGACTTTAGGTTCCCTGCTACTTTCAGCCACCCCAAACTCAGCACCTGTGACAGAAAGACAGGAAACACACTTTACAATCTGTACATGATGTTAGCACACATGCACACATGCACACATGAACACATGAACACATGAACACATGCACACATGCATACATGAACACATGAACACATGAACACAGGCACACATGCACACATGAACACATGCACACATGCACACATGAACACATGAACACATGCACACATGCACACATGCACACAAATATATTCCTCACTACAGCACATACACACACATACATACCAGCAATCCAACACATACTCAATAATGGGTGAAGGTGGGTGCCAGTATCACAAGGCAAACAGTCACCTCACACGTGTCAGCATGCAGAATATGTGTTACTCAAGACCGTGCAAGTGTAGACGGCCCTATTTAATGACATTATACATGGCTTTGATGCATGTGTGTAGTTGTTCAGTGATTGTCAACACCCTAGAACACAAGGTGTACATGGACACAACATTGCTGTGTATGTATTATCAGCTCTGCAATGTCCTGTGCACCATCGCTCACAAGTATACATACCATGGCTGCATGTGTTATCTGTGTGGTGCATAGATTGCCATGTGTGATTACAGTGTCTGTGTCCATAGCAGATAATAGCAGGGGCAGGTGTAGCACATGCATGCTATGTACACACATGGAATGAGTGGTGCATGTAGACGTGAAGGAATCCCAATGCTCAACATGGCACATGTACAGCGGTTATGGTTGCAACATTAAACGCCACACATACCCAATGTGTGTCATGTGACCTATACACCCAATAGCATTCCGGGACATATATGTGACACTTTGTACAGATGGCGACTGCTGTGCATATTGTGTATACTGGCATATGTAAGCACACACACAACATGCTATGCATATTGTGTATAGGTGCATATGTTTGCACACACACAACATTGAGGTGCAAAGCAATGACTGCTATGTGTAGTACTGTGGTCACTGTAACTGGATGGGGTGTAGTACCATGTGCCATCATCATCATGCATCTTGTGGTCACTCATGGCTACTAATGTGTGACAGACCACCGCCTAGCATGCTGTACCTGAACTGCAGTGCCATGGCTACATTCACAATTACACAGCCACTTTGTACATGGGTGTGTGAGGTGCCCAACAGGGAGCATTGCCTAACATGACTGTGTTATGTGTTGAAGAGTGTTGCACAGCCCCATGATAGGCCTCTACCCCTGAGGTACATCATGTGTGTGTGGATGACATGTGGGATACTGAAGTGTGACCTTACAGTGGGTGTGTGGTAACGCCATATGTAGCATGTTTTTGTGTACTGTGTATGATAAACGTGTTATGTTGTGTACAGCTGTAGCAACTATGCCTATCCAATGTGCAGTACGGTGTTGCCACAACTGTGTCTGATGCTCTGTGTATTGCATGTCATTGAGGCAGCTACTGACATTACTGAGATGTGCAACATCTTACAGCAAACATGCATGGCATGCATTATGCGCAGATGTGTTACGTGTACATGGCCCAAACCTCACCTATGACATGCAAATTTCATTACCATCATTACAGTTATACCACACTCACCAGCATGGATCATCTTCCCTGCTGTCACGCCAGAGGGACCTACAAGAATATGAGAGAGTTCGTTAGTGGCCACAACTGTGGCATTGCTACAGTGGGTATGCTAAACTACAGTGGAACAACAGTCAACAGTCACAGGTGTGGAGATAATATTCCAAATATCAGTAATGCATAACACTAGGCAGCACAACTGCTAAACACACAGTACACATCTCACGTTGACATAATCTAACAATACAGTTAACTGTAGTCTACAGATAGGGCATGTTACCTGCTCGCTCCATGTGAACATGCTGGGTGGCTCCGGCCTCCATGACAACACATGTCACAGATTGTTGCTGCTGTTGTCCAGGAGCCAACACACTTAGGAGCAGCTCCTCCACTCTGGTGAGGGGGGATGAATGGCCACCCCACCACCTGTGGCAAGCTGTTGTCTTTGGATATCAGATGCACGCCCTGGACATGTCTAATTAAATCACTGCAGTGATGGCGTACCTGCTCATATGTCTGGTTATGCATGCCTGTGTCATTTACCTGACAAACAAGATCCTGCCACAGTGTAGTCTGCTCCTGCTGGTGCTGGCTGCTTCGGGGAAACAGCATAGTGTACTGCTACACCAGGCTTTGGACAATTTCATCTTCCTTCCCTGCTGTATATGATGGATTGCGTTGATGGGCCATCTGGCTGAAAAAGATATGAACAATATGTGTGAGCGAGTCCTGTGGTACACTTTAAACCTTTAACCAAATATATCACTTTACTCACATATATACCATCCATTTCTCTGTCAGGGGTTACACATGTTCACTACCACTTATTGGTTCTCAAGCCATAACTGACTGACAGTGCCTGGCATACTCCATATATCACAGCACTATACAACAGTACCCGGCACACTTTTGTGACACATTGCACAACCTCAACAAAGGGGTATATATCATGTCAATGCACGAACAGAGATGTCATCTATTGCAATGAATGTAAAGTACAGTTACAGTAGTACCATTCAACCACACTAGTCATTGATGCCATAGCCCTGCCTAACATATGTGTACAGTTGTTACTATAGGTGGCATACTGCTGTCACAGAGTATATATGTTGCTGGATAATAATGTATACCCTGTAACACACATATGATTGCAGCCATGGTACAGGCATAATTACACACACATCAGACAAACATACAATGCACCACTGTATGCCAACACAGATGAGCATTACCTGTGTACCATACAGTACCATTGCCACTACTTACAGACCCTTATGCCTGAGATTTTTCCTCTGTGCAGACTACAGGAAACACACATGACAGTGTTTCCAAGCAATGTGAACACACACCATACTGTGCTGTTTAGGCCTACAGCATCAGGTAGTACTACAGTTCCTATGGGAGTTGGATTCACCAGCAGTACCACTCACTAAGCATACATGTATTGCTTTAGCCTACAATGAGACACCACGGTCGTCAACAAGGAACTACGTCACATCGTATGCCATACTACTATGTCTGCCTAACAGTACAATATACATCTTTCCCTGGCGTCACAGCTAGGATAGACACTACCATGTCAGATACAACTTCACACTAACCTATCACACCTTTACAGACCTTGCACACATTTAGCGTTACACTTATTCAACCTCACATAGCAGGTATTGCATTGAGTACATGTGTGAGTGCATAGTGTCACTGGTAGGTTATATGCTATTGGCCCTAGGGCCTACGGCAGCCTAGCCATATGCTACCCTGGCCTTTGACACACATGTACTTTGATTTCACTTGCCCCTGCCAACCAGAACCACAGAGGGGGTTCTTAGGGTGTATTACCAATCTCCCAAACACTCCTCAAGGGTATTTATGACAACTGCTGATGGGGAGCCTTGTTTGCTATTGCTAGGTGGTCTATTCCAGTGTATGGCATATCTCTGAGATAGGAACCTATCCCTCCAGCATGTGCTGTTTAGTGAGCTGATGAGGTTTAGGTCCCTAGAGCGTGTATCCTGGAGGGATTGTGATATGTTGCCATGGTGTTATCACCCAGCTATGGGTGTGACATACCTCTGTATGTCTGGCAGAGGTCACCTCTGTGTGGCCAGTATGCAATACAGTCTAGATGTGGTTTTGTGAGTCAGTCTGCATAGGGCATCTGTTTGCGGCCAGTAGTACCCTCTGTGAGGTATGTCTGTGGCCTTTCCACCTGCTGTAGTTGTCATGTGAGGTACATACCACACAGGGCATTGTGATGAGTAGAAGGGAACACTGACCTATATTTCCCTAGATGACACACCTGTTGTCATGACACATACGACACAGACAGATTACAGGTCTAGTGTGGCACTGTCTTTATCAAAGAGGTGGCTACTGTCCACCTGTTTCCCATGTTCCCTTATCACACCTTCGGTGTTGGGTAGATCTCCACCTATGTGGTAGTTAATGGGTACAGTGTTTTGGAAAGGAGGAATGGCACTGCAGTATCTACACTTGTCTACAGTCCATGCCTTGGTTACCACACACCTGTTGCAGTACATATGGCCCCATGTCTCTCTCTCTCTCTCTATGTATATATATATATATATATATATATATATATATATATATATATATATATATATATATATATCTATGGGGCTACCTGGCTACCTGACATGGTCGACAGTTCATATGGTCGACAGTTTATTTGGTTGACAGTTCATTTGATCGACAAGCATTTTAGGTGGGGGGCTTCGTGCCCCACACCCCCCAATGTGGGAGACTGTGCCCCCCACACCCCCCCTAACTATATATATATCAACACCAGGGTTGCACAACATTGGGGAAGGGGGGCAAATCTGCTTGTCGACCAAATGAACTGTCGACCAAATGAGTGTCGATCATATGAACTGTCGACCATGTGAAGGGGACCCATATATATATATATATATATATATATATATATATATATATATATATATACATATCTATATACATACATGTACACATCCATGGCTGTACACATAGATGTACATATAGGCACATGTGCAGTCCACCTTTCATGTTGGGGATATCAGTTATGCGACAGTTGTGGGATGTACAGTTATGTGATTATATTGCACAGTGTTGTGCAGAATGCATGTGGGTGTCCTCGGCCCATGTAGCTTTAGCAGGCCTCACTGGCTGTAACACAGCAGATCTGACAAATCAGTCCCACAGCGTTTAACCAGCACATGACATATATCAGTACTGCATGCTGTTTTCTATGCCACACACTATGACCTACATAGATATATGCACATAGCAACCTTCAACAACAGATATCTGTTCACCCTTCACTAACAGTTGCAGTATGTCCCTTGCCCTATGCACATATGCAGATACAGATAGGAACATACTGCTGCCACACATGGATGATTTGCAGTGTGTAGAGTACTCTTCAGGAACATCTACTACATGCCAACACATACATATGAGTTACACATACCTTACCTTTGTATTTCCCTGCTCCGTTTGTTACAGTTTTGTAGTTTTTTATTTATTTATTTATTTATTTATTTATTTATTTATTTATTTATTTTTTGGGGGTTGGTTGTTTGTTTTGGGTTTTCTCCCTCTGTTTCTGTTTCTGTCTTGGTTTCTCTCTCTCTGTTGTCTTTATCTTTGTCTCTGTCTGTGTGTCTCTCTCTCTCACTCTCACTCTCTATCTCCCTTTACCTGCAATGATATTATTGCATGTGTGGACAGCAGGTACAGCCTGCTTTTCTAGGTATCTGCACTTGTGCATGTGACAGCCTCTGCACCAGTTGCTGCCCACCATTCAGTAATTGCATGCAGCCTGCTGTGTGCTGATTGCATTAGTCACTGTGATTGCAGCCCATTGCTATAAAATGCTAGGTTAGGTAGGCATAGCCCTTTCAGCTTTCCAAGGTGGGGCCCATGCTTGTTTGCTCTGGACACCGTTGTGTCAGTCAGATGGTTGGTATATGTCTCTTATCTGAAGCTAGGGTTGTAGCCAGTGATATGCATGTTGTACTCAAACCTGAATGTTGCTGTTTCCAGTACACACTTCTCAGTCTAGACATGTACTCACCCCTCCAAATGCTAACACAGGATACATGGGAGTATGTACTTTCTTTCCGAATTAGACATTTAACTGCCATACAAATGTGGTTAGTGCACTGTATTCCTGTGGCACATGCAGTGTTTGTGAACTACTATACTGTAATTATTACGTTACTCACCTCTGAACAGTTTGTGGTTTGTTTGTGTTGCAATTAGCACAGGCTGCTCAACACAACTGGTCATATTTCAGTACTGAGTATGCCTACCTACACCCTGCTTTTTTGCCTGAATACACAGGTGTGTTGTACCTTTGGGTAGGGGTGCAGAACTGCAAAGAGCATTTTTTTATTATCATGTGAGATTTATCTTGCTGAACATACAAGAATGCTGTGTACCTGTTAGTCTATCAAGGCAAGTAGTCTGTCTGCGTAGCTCCCACCTGTGGACATATCCAGATGG
Organism: Protopterus annectens; assembly: GCF_019279795.1. NCBI lineage: Eukaryota > Metazoa > Chordata > Ceratodontiformes > Protopteridae > Protopterus > Protopterus annectens. Next base: position 1,126,535,085 of record NC_056727.1, on the reverse strand, counting down.
TAGCTAGAAGTTAGCCTATTATACTTTGTCTGTGCACCACACCAGCCTTTTCAGCACTGGCACATTGGCATTGTCACAGTTGGTTGTTAGCAGTACATGGCTACATCCTGTGATATTTCTGTGTTGTACTCCTACATAAGGGCATACTTGTGGAACTCCTTCCAAAGCTATTTGCAGAGTGTGTAACAGCAGTAATGCTGATATGCCTGTGTGTTTCTGCCTCTGCCAGGCCTCAGATACTCTCAGGTATGTATTTGAACGGCCTCAGTGAAAGGTACATATATGTTAGATACACCTGCAATATATTACAGACATATTGCAGTTGAGACTTTCTTGGGAATCAGAGCATATGTATACTTACACCTTTTCTGATGTGCAAGCAGTGTCTACTCTCACCTATTGAGATTATTCATTACGTGTGATTCCACACTTGTCTGCCTAAAGTTAGTACTTTCCAGAGTGATTCAGTGGGGCACAGCTAACATTTGTTTACAAATCAGGGACATCCCTGTAAAGCAGTCACAGTTGGGGTGTCTGCCCTCTGCCCTAGACAACTTTGCCAGTATTTATCCTGGTCTGATACTGTGTGGTGTTTGTAAGGTGCTACTGTAACATTATTCCCTGCTTGGATGGCTGGTTCTCTTTTCACAGTCATGTCATGCAATTCCACAACAACTGCTGGTAAAGACCCACAGAACAGGATTTGTGTTATACCATTCCTAATTTCCATTTACATTCCCTCATTGTAATGCATGATATATTTATGTCAGCACCAAGTTACTTGTGTATCTGCTGTGGCTTAGTGGTAATTCATGCAGTCTATTGTGTCAATGGGCTGGGGTTCGAGACTGACAGAGGTATTTTCTTTTGCTGCTGAGCAGAACAAGGGCCCTTCCATAGAGTGACTAAGGCACTTTTAAGCAGTTGTAAGTGGGTTTGCGCGGCTTTACGCGATGCTTAGTGATGCTTAGCTAAGCACACACATGCGCACACTCGCTTAAACCCGCTTACTACTGCTTAAGAGTGCTTACTCCCGCTAACCCCCATGCTAATTTCTTTTAAAGAAAAGAAAATGGGGAGATAGGAAAGTGGTGAAAAAGGAGGCACAAAGAGGAAGAGACAGTAGGTAAACAAGCTCAGGATGTGCAGGATGGGTGTAGGGAAGGTCCATAGCTGCCCATTTCTTCACCAGCAACAGCTGTGCATATGCAATAAATTTGGAGTGAAATTTGAAACCTTCCACCCCTGGGAGAGGGGTGAGGACAACAAAGTATGTTGTATTGCCAATTATAATTATCAGTTTACATGTCCAGTGGACGTGTGTGCAAAATGGGCAGCTATGTATGGGGCATAATTATTTTGTGGGTACAGATTGCCTTTTTTTTTTTTCAGGTGAGAGTGGAAGGTGAGGTAGAGGAAGTAGGTATGTTCGGGGAGGTAGGTTGGGGAAGTAAACAGACAAGGCAGACAAGACGCATACAGGGGCGGTGTATGACACATAGGGTGGGTGAACACAATTGACGGGGATGAATGTTTGGAAATCGCAAGCCCATGAGCCCACAGATGGTAACAGTGAAACTGAGATCTCCACCCATGGGCAGTCACCACTGCACCTTCACAGCCCCGAGGGTGGCTGTGCTGGGGGCTGTGTAGGATGAGCAGGCTCACCCGTGAGACACGCCACTCATGCCTCGAGCTGGCATAGGAGATCAGTGACTGAATGCTGGATCTCCCTACGCACCACAGCCCGGACCCTTTGAAGGGTGACAGGTGGCCCTTCTCCACCCACGCTTGCACGGGGGGGACAAGCCCCATCCCCTGCAGCGTTTCCAACCGAAGGTGGCACAGGACCAATGGAGGAGGGGAGCCCGGGCTGGGCACCAGACCTGCTGGTGCCAGGTGCACTGGCCAGATGAGGAGGGACAGGTGGGTCCGCTGGGACCAGCCTTCCCATACGTTCTGTGATTATGTGTGTTTAATTACAACATAAACAGCATTCCAGATTAGTTGTAAGAGCATGCAGTAATATTCCCATTAACCCAACACACCACGGTTCCAACAGATGAACAGCAAGCATGACACATGCATATATTGAACAACAGTGGATATTCCAACAGCATGCAGGGATGTTTGGTAGCAACAGGCCACCATGATTGTGGGGTTTGAACAGGGCACATGCATCAACGTGAATGCAAATATTTATAGAACAATAGGACATATGTCCCAACAAATATTTAAGATTACACATACCCATTGAAATGTGGAATTCATGGTATATGCACATACAGCAGGGTGTAGAAAAAACCTCGATTAACATCTTATAATTATTTTACTCTACACTACATTACTAGTGACTGCAGGTGTATATCCCCTACATGTATTATTACACTTGCCACCATGCATTAGGTTGTGTAATGGGTTTGGCTAGTTCAATATATGCCTGACCTATATCTGACATACTAACTGTCCAAGATGCAGATGTTACTGCTACATATTCCTTGATTACATTTATATTTCTTTATCTACATATCTGGATGTTTTCACATGACATTTTCACTTCTAATTGTACAGAACCCTGCATTTCTTGACACACACTCACATTTCTGGGGAACATATTAACATGCTACTCATGTGTCAGATTTACTTATGCATGCCAGCCAGTAACTGACTGTTGAGGACTGTATATATGCTTCACAGCTACTAACACTCCCATCACCCACTTTATATGGGACTGCACAACTCTGGGTTGCCAGCACTTTTTAAAACAGTACTATTTGTATAATGCAAGGGTTCAACAACATTTCCCACTAAGTGATACAGACACACTCCGGGTTTTAGACCTTTATTAATGACATTACACACTTTTCCACAGGCTCACTCCTTTATTTGTTATAACGGTGCATATGGAAGACATATTCAAGACATATTATACCTTTATTAATAGGTTAAAACACTCTTTTTCAGGCTCACTCACTTATTTTATATGCCAGTACCTGCAGAGATATTATTCCGGACATATGTTACCTTTCTTAATGGGTTACTACACTCTTTTTCTGGCTCTCTGACTTTTTTTTATCTGACAGTACATGCAGTGGAGTTATTCAGGCTGTTATTGGCTGTATTATTGGACTACAACACTTTTTCCTGCTCTCTCCCCTATTGTATATAACAATACATGCAGAATAATCACTAACCTGCCTGGTGGTGCAGCCTTAGCAGCCTATCTGCATAGGCTTGCTGATTCGCAGCACGATCACCTGCAGCTGTAAAGTAAATTAAGGGATATTGAGACATACCTATCTGTTATACAGAATCAATTATCAATTCTTACATACTACATTCCATGGCTACCTACTCAGTTGTGGGGCATCCTGCATCCCACGGGCCTCCTGTATCCATTGGTTCAGGCGGTCTTGCTTCCGTCTCTTCAGGTCTGCATGGTGGTGATGGACCTGCTCACCAGTCTGAGGAACGCCTGTGACACTGGTGAGGTCATGAGCTAACCAGTTCCAAGTCTCTGCCTTGTACTCCATCCCTTGGAACTGGCCCTGCAGGAGTCTTAACTCATGACGATGGACAAGGAGCCAAACCATGTATTTCGACTCCTCGATGCCCCAACGTTGCGCTCAGAAGCATGTACCGTCTCCTGCTCCAGCCATTCTAACTGCAGATGTGAGCTACAATCAGTTATGGCGAGTATTCCCGCCTATGGTGCTTAAATATGCCGCATTTCCCGCACTTTTTTGTGATTGGCCATTTTTGAAAATTATCGGCTGACTGCAGACCTGCTTAGTAATGGTTGATCTACTATTACTAAGTATATGTATGTTAACAGTGGCTGCTTCTCCTAAGTTGTCATGGCTTAGTGGTTCTGTGCTTTGATTAGGATGCACAGAGTCCTGGTTTCGAACCTTTTCATTAATTTTATTTTCATACTGTCCAGACAGGCTAGGGGGTGTGGCTGCATTTAAGCAACTTTGCTCTACGTTGCTCCACGTTGCCCTACGGTGCGCTGGTTGGCGCAGCATGCACATCCGTGCAAACAGATTGCTCTGGTTAAAGCGCTATTTCGCTATGGGCACCTCTGTTGCGCTGGGTACAGCACTCTTAAACTTTGGGAAACTCTATTGCACTGGGTAAAGCACTATTAAACTATGGGCAACTCTATTGCACTGGGTAAAGCGCTGTTAAACTATAGGCAACTCTATTGCACTGGGTAAAGTGCTGCTTAACTGCAAGCAATTATGTATCAGGATCCTTTAAAAATTTAATATTTTGTTCACTGACACATTGGCCATTTCACTGCTTTTTACTGATATTTTAATCATATGTGTCAGGTATTATTCCATGTACTGATTTAAAACATAAATAAGAAGGGAAGTGGTGGGGCTCAAACCATGAATGCCTCTTCTTTGTGCAAATGCTCTACCATTACGCTATTGCTATTTGGTGTGATTTGCATAAACATTCTTTCTTATGCTCTTCCATGTCGGAATTGTTAACTATAGCTAAGCAATGGGCACACCCGCGCACACACGTGCAAATACGGGCAGCTATTTCGGGAATTTAAAAAAAATAAAATTAATTTTTTACTTTTCATAACTGTGATGGGGGTTTACAATGTCAGGGAGTGTGGTGTTTGGTGCTAGGACATTTGAGCGGACTTGCTCTTGTGTGCTTTCATTTTCCTCTTACAAACCTTGCAGGGGCGTGGCCGTTTAGACTGCTCAGCAGTCGGACACGCCCCCTGCTTTTCTACCCGGTCCATGTAAGACTTACGGTTGAGTCAGCATTCCCTCATGAATATTCATGGCACGCTGAAGTCATACTGTTCAACTGCAGCCTCCGAGTAAAACTTATTAAGTCTTACACGGAGGATTTGTGAATCCGGGGTTATATCTATAGCTATATCTATATCTATATCTATATCCCCCCCTACGCACACACACACACACACACACACACACACACACACACACACACACACACACACACACACACTCCCTCATTCACACTCATCACACTCATGTTAACCTGTATTGTCTTCCAACTTCATGAGCTCTTTCATGTTGTTGTTGCAAACGTTATGTTCATATTTCTGTTATCTATGTTATGTCACCTATGAAGATGCTAAAGATAACTTGTTAAAGTACCACATTAAAATGTACCATATTCAAAATCACTGAAATATAAATGAAGACTCTTTTGTTTACTGCTGCCATTGAATTTAATACAGTATGTCATCAGTTACTGATTTTAGAACCTATCGTTCAGATGCTAGCTTTGGTGATTAACATTATTTTGATGAAATTTTGTAAAATGGCTTGCTAAAGTTCATATAAATTATGTCCATAACTTCTCATTGGTCTCCTGTATTGTATACCAAGTCAAACAATCTATAGAATAAAGATAAAATAAGCTAGCTTTACTGGATCCATGCAATGCCTCTTCTGCACTTCACTGACCCAAGGTTACTCTATAACTCTTACTTTCAAAAGTGATTCTAGCAGATTTATACCAATAGGTAAATGGTATAAAATCTCATAGATAGACCTTACTGCTAGTTTATTAAAAATAAATACAAACTGTGACAGCAAGTAAGGGTCCTATATTGCACATACTCCCTCATTTTGGATAAGCTACAAGTCCAACTTATCTAAGATCTCATGTCTCTCATCTTTACTCATTCCTGATAAAGGTTTTACTATAAAATATAGTGTCTCTGTTAAAAATTATATAAAAATCACCATTAAATATCAAACACTTACAGTATCATAATGCTAACAGTACAATAAAATTCTGATGTTGGTGCTCCACCCTCATTCACCTGATCTATTTATATACTACCTCTAAGGTTACACAATCTCAGAAAAATGAATACTTAAAAAAAGGATTCTCCCAATCCCCTTCATCCCCATGTTGTATCACCTCTCAGGCAAGAGCAGTATATGTGACAAGACAAGTACTGGCACCATTAGATGCTAACAACATGCAACCCTCATCTCCCGGATGAGATTCCCTGTGATCCAGCAAAGGAGTACTTGATCAGCACTAGGGTTCCTCTCATATGGATCACTTTATGGCTCGCCCTGGCATTCCTGAGCGATTTTACTATAATAACATTACTATGTCTTCAATAATGGCATGACAATCATCTACCATCCCTTCTGTAAATGACTTCTGGATGATAACACTGCTGATCTGTCCTTCTCTTAACCTCATATTATGTCCTGTAGTTTTCATCCATTCTAATAAAAATAGTTCTAATTTAAACTTTGAAGATTCCTAAGCAGTAATTAAAAACTTGCTCAACTCACTCCATTCTAAAGACCAGATAGAATAAGATATCTTTAAGTTCTCTATATATGGTTTCTAATGTAGAACATCCACCATTTTGTTGTTTTATCTCAAATCACCTCTACCTCATTTAGCCATTGCAATAGTGGCATCTCCAAAACTGCACAAAGTACTATAGATGAGGTCATATCAACTGCCTATAATATGAGGGGGAGGTCATAACAGTAACAGTAAAATATGATAATCTTTTTTTTTCTACTTGTGGCTATTCTATCTGCATATTCTAGCACTCTGAGTGCATATATTCCTGCTTTCTCACACAACTCGTTTATCTTTATTTCACCTAATATGACATCCCAAGTATTATTACACTCCCCAGCCATATAACCTTTTCTCATGTTTCATCTTAACACATGCCTCTCAACCTGTAGACAATGAAGATAGAAACAAAGGCTCTAGAAAAGTAGATAAATCCTGTATTGATTTTCTAGATATTAAATTGTGTAGAAATGCCTCTGGCCATATTGCTATAACGTTATATAGGATAGCTTGTTGGAAGAACAGCCGTTTAGTACAAGAAAGTATGCATCCCAGATATGAATTTTCCAATGTCATCAAAGGTCAATTTACTAGAGTATCTAGATTGTGTACTGCAAATGATGACTGTGTTAAGATTATGGAGTTACATTCTGATCAGTTTTGGGCCAGAAGCTATAATAAGAAAGATGTAGAAAATATTAGTGAACAGGTTCTGAAAAATAGGGACACTGCAGTTAAACCCAATTATTCTGATGGCCAAGGCCATGTGTACAGGGGACATGAGAGAAAGTCTTATACACAATGTGGTTTGAAATTTTTCACTAAATTTACAAATCATGTAAATTCAATATGTGACATAACTAAGAATTGGAATTTGTTGGCTACAGATTCCAGGACAGCAGAAATTATTGATTATAAACCAAGGTTTGGCTTTAGAAATTCTAACAATTTGAAACAATTGCTGTGTGACTCCAGGCCATCTATACAAGGCCATATTTCACAGAGATTAGGCATCTTCCCTCATTCTATGTGTAAAGCATGTTCAGTTATTACAAAACAACAACAGTTCCAACATTGTGAGTTTGACTTTATATTTAAACCAAGGTTCCATGATGTTGGTCAAACTATAAATGTAGTTTATTTAGCTACGTGCAATCCATGCACTGGTTTCTATATGGGGAAAACAGTGGAGAAATTAAAGGATATAATTTTGAGACACCTGCAGGATATTAAAGTATCTAACATGAAGAATGCTTTGGCTAAACATATTATTGAGAACCCAGGACATACATTTTCCTTTAGAGTTTTACAATTTGTGAAAGTTCACCCTAAGGGTGGTGACTTGAATAATTATGTGGAAAGTTTAGAATTAAAATGGATACTTAGATTGTAAGCCAATAAGTTTCCAGGTATAAATGTCATTGTTTGCCATAAACCAGTTTTAAGAAGGAGCAAATTGAATCTATGATTTAATTGGTTGTGATGTTTAGCAGCTGTGTGATTGGTGATAAGATTTACTTTAAATATGTGTGTTTTGTTTAATGTTATGTGGATATGAAGAAGCATTATCTAACATGAAAGCGCTCATCCTGGTTTTAATAAAAACACTTTTATGGTTGTGGTAGCCTTGCTGGTTATTTGTCTTTCTCTATATTGATTATATCATTCTTAGAAGGCAGGCCTCCTGTATCTCCTAAGTGGGGAATTTCACCCCCACCACCAAAACACACTGCCTTATATACTAATGTTATTGTTGTCTAGCCACATTGAAAAAGAAAAATACTGGGAAAGGGTAACAACAATTACATAACCAACAGTGCTCTCACTGACTCATGGAAACACTGTTGAGGCTTGTAAAATCAGCAAGCTGTAAGCCGATTAGTTGGTGTACTTGAGATTACATTACGCAGGCAGAGAACCCCCAAGTATGTCATGACCACTTCCCATCTATAATCTAATGCCTTGTCTTCAAAGTCAAAGAGCTGAGTCTGATTGTGAGGCGTGATCTTCCTGGTATGAGTCCTTTGAGACACAACACTCAGTCATGAGTTACATCTGTCCTTTCCATTTCACAGAGACGTTACCATCTTCCCATTATTTATTTAAAAAGGTTAGTTTGATATTGCTACTTCTGCTCTAGTTCTTTAAGAATATTAGCGTGCCTGTCATATTCCCACCCCGTCGACATTTCCTTGACTAAACCATGCCAATAATGACACCAGCATTTGTCTTCACTTCAGTGACTCAGATTGGCAAATTCACTCTAATGATTTGTGACACACTATTATTTCACTGTCTCTGCCAGTGTCCTATTCTGTTACTTGATACATCAGACACATTTGATTACTTTAAGAGATGGTTTAGATTATGCAAACTTGAACTGACTGTGGGGCCGCATTTATAATTTCCTTATCACTCCATAGCAATTGTGGCATGTTTGCTTGAATGTCCAAGATCAGAGAAGCACCCCATGGAAAAAGTGTCCTGGAATATTCCACTTGCTCTGAACTTACAGTACTACAAATAAATATGCACAATGCTTTCTAGAGTTCAAGAATGCAAACTCCTTAACCAACTGAAGAAGGCAAAGTTATATGCTAAAACCAATCTGTCTCTTCTGTCTTCTTTATTGGCATCATTGCCTCCATAGTGATTTTGGACTGATTCCGTGTGGTGATGCAGATTTTTGTTTTGAAAGAAGAAAACTTCTCAATTAGTATGTGTCCCTACTGGGGTATCAGGAACATTACATTTAGTCCTAACAAACATGACCCCATTGTGCCAAGACTAATAATTGTCCCATCATTGGTCAAATCTGACCACTGTTTAGTAATATTAATTTTGAAGGTGAAATCAAATCTACCATCAAACCCTACTGATTTTAGAGATTTCGCAAAGAAAAATCTGCTGCAGCTACCTGATGACCATTTGTGATTTAAGATCCCTCCTCCACTTAATGGCCCAGTGACATACACCACTGCTATCATATAATGTTTCTATTCACATATAAATGCATACACAGAGACATCAGGCAACATCCAACAAAACTACAATTCTAACTTTAGGACTTAACCCTTTTGGGGGAATCCTAGTACAAACAAACTATATAACAAAAGGAAGTAACTTATTGTCTTGAAGAATAAGATGAATACCTAAAGCACCAAAAGAGAATTCGAGAGTTTAAAAAGGAACTTTAGATGCAAAATCAGATCCTCTAAGGATAAGTACAAATTAAAAGTTGACACCTTCATACATGACAGTCAAAAAGCCTTCATTCACTATATTAGAATCTTAGAAACAATACCCAGTACTGCACTGAACTGATACATAATAATAACACATACACAAACAACCACTGAGGTCATCTCCAACATAGTAACAGATGAATCTAGTTCAAAATGTAGCCACTGTCTCCCCTCAGCTATTCGTCAGTTCACCATCATGTCTTCCCTACCCTCAGATCACACTATCTAAGGTTAGTCTCCAAGGCCAAAAACACTATTTCCATGGGTTTAGAAGAGGTGCATGACTATTTTCTTGTTATTAGTAGATACAGCTAAGTCTTTCAACTGGCTAAATACTGGAGATGAGGAGAATAGATGTGGTCAGACCACTTCATAAGGATGGTCCCGCCATGGATCCTAACAACCACACATCTAAAGGGCTTACCAACCTTATTTGCAAGCAATAGAGTGCACCATTATAGCAGTAATAAATAACAACATTGGTGTACAATCCTTTGACCCTAACAGTTTATAAAAGGTAGGTCCTGCCTGCTAAACATAGTGGTAGACTTCTTTGTAAAAGTCACTGCAGCTCTGCTTGAAAGCTTATTGGCACAAATATTGGACTCCTGTTTTACCTCTTGATTTAACATCTCCAGGAGTTTTACTCTCAGGGTCTGCTTAACTCACTCAGACACATTATAAAGGGTCTGCTTTATGTGCCACTGTGGCCCTATGTCTACATGGTGCTTTATCAGCTGGGTGCATCCTGGTTAACTAGTAAACATGTTCACAAACTACTGTAGTACTGTGCAGGTCTACTGAAATTGGATATGAGGTGCTGCATATGTCTGCTTTGTGCCACCTCACTCCAGGTACTTCAAGCTTTTTTTTTTTAATCTCTTTTCTGTCTCCTTCTTTCCATTCTTCCCCTCATTTAACTCACACCTTGCTTTTCTTCACATCCCATGCCCAACAGTAGTACACTGCAAAAACTTTGTTCTTTGTGTATTATCTCCTCCATGCAAACATTATTTTAATAAGAAGTTATGACAGTGTACAGCTACTCTTCTTACTGATTTTGCAGACTGAATTCTTGAAACCCATCTGCTTATGAGTGTCCTCGTCAGTGCTACACATTATGCTGACTTATACCTCTCTGCATGATTGTTCTTACTTTATGGCTGTTGCATTGTTTAACGTCTATTGTTTCTTTGTTTGCATTTCCACAGTGCTAAGACTGAAATGGTATAGGTAAATCAGAGCTCTTCTTTGGTTAACAAACATGAAATAAATAAAAATACTTTTAAAATATATTTTTTGTAAGTTAAGTACTTTACACACTCTAGCATCTTTGGGATTTGCTGCAGACAATACCAGGCAGACCATGCAGCTACGATGCAGGCTCATTTTGAAACATGAATCCAGGTGAAATATGACTCCCAACAGTCCCCATCTCTCACTGCCATGTCCAATGTCCTTGGACATCAGGACCTGCAGGACAAAAGAATTAGTAGAGCTGCACTTAATGGTTGTGGAAGATGGGTGGGGGTGTGTGCAAAAAAGCATGAAATGCATCTAACCGCCATTATATATTCTCATCTCCTACTACCCCTTTCCTTCTTCATGGGCATCCAGTCACTCCCTGCAAATGCTCTGAATGGGTGGAGTTCCTTCCCAAGTTAATTCTCATACCTTGTTACAATCAATGTGTTTCCACAAAACTACAAAAAAACTGTTGAACTTCCTCAGAATGCTTAACAATGATAATGATGATGATGACGATGATACTAATAATCATCATCATCATCATCATCATCATATCAGGCCTCATTAGAAACGGCATTGCTTATGCAACCCCACTTGTAACCATTTCCAAAAGTTTCTTTTTATGTATTTAATTGTGTTAAACTGTGTAAGTGGATTAATACAATGCAATCTCTTCTAGCCATGTTCCAGGATACAAGGGAAATGGTAAGGATTACGTGAAAGGATAATTTAGAGTAGTCACTAAGTGTCATGTTTTAGCAGACAAGGAAATCAAAATACCTTGGACACCCACTTGGATGCAAGGAGAACATGCAAAATCCACTGTTCATTTCAGCTTTCTATAAAACACCTCCCCGGTACAGTCCAACCATTTTCTAAGCTTTTCCCCTGATGTAGTTTGTGATTCTAAAACTGTGATACTCAGAGGCATAGATAGGGAGGGGTGAAGGGGGCAGCTGCCCAGGCCCAAAGTGCTAGAGGGCCCGATCGGCCGATCCTGAGCAGTCTTAAGTGCTATATCAATATTCAGAAATTAATGCCAGTATTACATTTACTGTCAGAACTGAAGCTCTTAGCACTCCATATGTGGCATAAACTGGAACAGCTGCTTGTTACAAATGCAGTAAGCAGTTTGCTACAGTATAAAACTACAGAAGAGCTTTTATATCTCCTCAAAATTGAGGGGCAGATCAGGGGATGGCACAGTGCCAAATTAGAGAGCTACACCTTTGGTGATGCCCCTGCAATACATATGAGTCAGACTGTTCCTACTACTGCTTTCCCACATTTAGCCAAATGAATCATTTTACTATTCATCTCCACCTCACACCACTCAGATATACACCTCACATTTTACCTCCTTGGGATTATTTTGCTCCTGTCTCTGCCTTTGCCATACTATCAGTCTGCTAACTTTCTATCCCAAGTGCTAATGGTCAGAAGTTACCTCACTGTTATTGTATCTGTTAATGTTCCCTTTTTTATTTTTGCTTACTACTATTCCTCAGCTGTTTATTGTAATTGTATTCATTAGCAACCAATGATAAACTCCATGTAAGCAAAAGGAGAAAAAGAAAACACAAGAAAACTCAGTGCTTCTCAGTCAGTCTTCAGATTAAGCCTAGTCAAATTATCTTCTGAGACAGTAACTGGAGCAGTAGTACACAAAAGCAGATAGCCAATACCACCACGTTTCAGTTGGAAACCATAGTGGGCACTCTCTGCAACAGCAACTGATCACTCTGGGAGGAAGAGCAGCTAACATTGCATGAAGCTGCAATTACTAACAGTGTTGGGCTATCCACTAGTGCAGAGCATAATGGTAAATGTTATCCACTCCTAACAAGACATGCAACTACTACAGGAGCAAGACTACAGTATGAAAATGCTTTGTACTTTGCTATAGTGTCTGTATCTGTTCCCATGGTTGATCTAATGAAGTAAATCTATGGATTAAAAGCTGTCTGTCATATAGAAAATTTAGGGTAATGTGTTACTATATCCAAACAAAAAACAGCTGTATAGTGACTAGATTTCCTCAGGGTTTGGTGTTAGGCCCGCTCTTATTTTTATTTTCTATCAATGACCCACTTGCCTTGGGTTCTCCAAAGTATGAGATGGCTTCTTTATGCAGACGTCATCATTATTCCCAAATCTGACAAAAACTTATAGTTCATCTGCATGAGCCCACATATTGTTGTCAAGCAGAAATGGAAATCAAACCAGGAGTAGACAAAAATAAGGCAGCAACTGAATGTGCCAAAAAAGAAAGAATATAAGGTGATGGATCAGATGAGAAGGCAAGAAATGTGGAAAACCCATAAGATGAAAGGTTAATATTGGCGGCCCAGCATAGTGGACTACGTTCATGGTGGTTTACAAATTCCAGTTAACATGTCAGAGAAACAGAGAAATGCAGGTTTTGTAAAACAGAATTGCAAACAGTCATACATCTTGCTGTTGGGTACAATAAACTAATGGCAGAGGACATGTATGCTGAAAGACATAATAATGTGGCAAGACTGCTGCATTTGGGATTGTGCAGACATTACAATACTGAAGTAACTGAGAGGCATTGGAAACATGAGTCACAAAGCATTATAGAAAATGATAAAGTTTGTATTACATAAGATTATCCATTATCAACAGTTCGGAAAGTAGAAGTGAGAAAAACAGATATAGTAGTCCATGAAAAGAAGACAAAATTAGCATTGATCATTGAAATTGCTACACCGAGGGTAATGTGGAGGAAGGATATCCAGACAGTTTCAATAGTAGTAGGAGCAATGGGTCCCATAAAAAATAATTTACAGTTGTATTTAGATATACTACAAATACATGTAACACTGTATGAATTGCAAAACGAGTCACTTCTGGGCACATTGTGGGTGCTGCGAAGAGCACTTTCACCTAACATCAAAAACTGAAACAATACTAATTTCATGAACTTTCATCATACTGTGAATTAGGAGTGGGATCCATTCCCATCATCATATTTAAAACCCAAAAGACTTCTAAAATTAAACAGAGTTAAGACATCAAGGAACTAGGAAACTGTCATATGCAGATAAGCTTAGGATTAACTGTTTAACTGTTTAGACTGTTTAACTGTTGTAGGCTACACACTCAATTGTCATAGCCATTTATGTGCATTTAAAGTGTTTTTTTGATTGTATCTGCTTTATTTTTTTGAAAAAAAAAACAAACAAAAAATATACTTGTTTTCCTGCCTTTCTAAGCTAGTATAGTCCAGTTTTCAGGTTAGTGCTGAATTCAGGGCTGTGTTACAAGTTTCTTTGTTTGCCCATACCTTACTTGGATAGAAGGAAGTTTCTCTGTTCACTGTGAGAGAGTGAGCTTTGAGCAGCCTATCTGTCCCTGGAGTAGTGGTTTCATCCCAGAAATTAGTAGTTTATTGGCCATTTTGGGCTAATTTCTATCTCTTTCATTTCACTGCTATAAAACCCTCATTTGCGCGGTTTTGAGTGCTGGGCAGCGCCGGTTAGCTAGGGTATAACTATTCCCAGCTCCACAAAGTCTACTCTTCAATTTTTCCCATGGAACTCGACAAACTTTCAACTTAAGCACTTAAACCATTCACTTCTCATCCCGGCACTTGCTCAAAACCCATATCAAGCACTAAAAAACCTTAGCACTAGACCCCCCCCCCCCATACTGTAGAGAAGTACAAGGCTCTCTGTTCGACCTTACCAGCCAATCAGTAAAACAGTTCACTGTACCTATCCAGGCATGTCCAAAGGGCAGTTTCAGGTGTACTCTCCAGTCCAACTGGTGAATCTGGGCATTTTGAGGCAATGTTACAATTGCCTCATGTACACAGACAACCCTCTCCTCCTTCCACCAAACAGCAATACATGCGAGAGATGCAATTATACAGCCAAACTGGAGGCTGGGCTCTCTCAACCCAAGACTGGACCAGGCAGTCAAGAGGAGAAGGGAATTACTTGCATCACGCCACCAGTCTCACATAGACGTATGAAACCAGCACCTGCAAAAAACACACATAAATACATGAAAACATACTCAGAGGCCCTAAATAAAATTCTGCAAAAGCAACAGAGACCTCCAAAGCAGACATCCAAGCAACCTCCACCCCCCCAACATAAACCATGAAACACATACTTCACAAAACCAGTGTGCCACGCAATCACAGCCCTTAAGGCAAAATAACATACCCAACACACTAGTAATAGGTGACTCTATAGTCAGGCACACTGACGTCCTACTCACTAGGCTGAACAATGAGAAGGTTACTGTTAGCTGCCTGTCGGGTGCCAGGATCCACCACATAACACAAGCACTCAGGTCACTCCAGAACAAGTACAAATATGACTCTGTCATTGTCCATGTTGGTGTGAATGACCTGAGCCATACCTCCCTGGACTACATGAAAAGAGACATGGAGGAGCTCTCTGATCACATAGCCCAGACTGGTATGACCCTGACCCTGAGTAACATTCTGCCCTCACCAAGAATGATACCATGGTATAGAGAAAAAAATATCAATTTCAACAAATGGCTAAGTTTCTGGTGTCACTCAAAGGGGATCCAGTGTCTGTCAGCCTGGGATGACATGCTCAACAAGCCATGCTACTTCACTAGAGACGGCTTGCACCTGCCACCCTTAGGCTTTCGAATACTGGCCAAGGCTCTTGCCACCCCCACAGTGCCTTTTTTAGGCAACGCTCAAAAGACAAACCCACCACCATAAATAGCACAAGTAACAAAAAACTGAGGGTAATGTTACTCAATACCAGAAGTCTAAACCTCAAAATGCATGCACTCAAGGTACTCCTCAGTATGGAGAAAATCGATATATGTGCAGTAACAGAAACCTGGTTTAAGGCAAAAGAGAGCACCCCAGCACTACCAGGCTACAACTCATACCATACATTTCAGCCACAAAACCCGGACCGAAATACAAAAGGCAGGGGAATCTCCATATTTATCAATGATACCCACACTTCCAGGTTAGTGGCACAGCACGATGCTTCAGAGATCATCTATGTGCAACTAACAACAGGCAAAACTGCTATTCAAATTATAGCTTGCTACAGATCACCCACCATGTCCCAGAATGCCCACTCCACATTCCTGGAAATACTGGAAAACATAAAGGTTCTACCAAACACCCTGTTATTGGGTGATTTCAATTACCAAACATTAACTGGGAGAACTACTCAAGTGAAAACTCCCTTGCCCAACATTTCCTAGAATTTATAAACTCAAATGCCCTGGATCAAATGGTCAACACCCCCACCAGAGGTGACAGCATCTTGGACCTGGTCATCACCAACATGGGTGACTGGTGTTCCACACTGGAGGTCAACCCCTCACTGGTTAGATCTGATCATATACGAATCACTCTGGATATCCACATTCCACCACCACCCATGGTCAAAGAAACCACCGTGAAAAACTTTTCAAAAGCAAACTTCACATTACTTAAGACCAAGGTGGGAAGTTTCAAAGCCCCCATGCTAAAGGATAATGCTGTCCAAGCTGCAAAATCCTTTACTAATGCACTCTATGGGCACCTGCAAGAATGCATGGATCATGCTATCCCAAACAAAACCAGGAGTCACTCCTCCAAGAAAAGGAAACCAGTCTGGTGGACCCCTGCCATAAACAAGCTATACAACAGAAGGAGGAAACTAGCACAGAAAAGAGAAAAATCCCAAGAAGGGAAGACATCCCTGATCAGTATCAGCAAGAAACTATGTTCCCTCATAAAATCATCCAAGGCTAGCTTCGAAAGAAAAATTGTCATGGCTCCAAAGATAACCACAAGGCATTCTTTAGCTATGTCAAGAATCTAAGTGGCAATTCTCAGATCTTCTCGGAGTTAGTGTAGAATGGCATAAAATACACTGAACTGACTGATATAGCCAACATCCTGGCAGACAGTTTCAGTGCAAACTTCACCACCCCTCACCCTCAAATGGGCCCATAACTATACCAGAAGAATGTAGTGCCCCTGGAAATCACAGACTCTCAGGTTAAAACAGCCCTCTCCAAAGCCAAAAACACAGCATCAATGGGACTGGACGGTGTCCCAGGCTGCGTCCTACACGAGCTCAAAGATGAACTAATCCCTCACCTAAACACACTGTTTAAACTCAGCCTCTCCACAGGCTACATGCCCGCAGAGTGGCGCACAGCAATGGTTATTCCACTCCACAAAGGTAGAGCCACAATGGACCCCAGGAACTATCGCACTATAAGCCTGACTAGCTTTGTCTGCAAAGCTATGGAGCACATCTTCATGGATCTCATTAACAGAGACATTGGAAACCTCCAAACACTGGACCCTACCCAGTTTGGCTTTGTTAAGGGCAGATCATGACTCCTAAACCTGGTGGACTTCTTTGAGACAGTTGCCAAGGCTATAGATGAGGGAAAGGTTGTCCACACAGCCTACCTAGACCTCGCAAAGGCCTTTGACACCATTCCCCACTCAGGTATTATAGACAAGCTCACCAGCCTGAACATAAACCCCTATGTCATGAGATGGGTTTTCAACTGGCTCATGGACAGAACCCACATGGTAAGAGTTGCGGGAGCTAGGTCTAACTCTAAACCGGTTACAAGTGATGTCCACAGGGCTCAGTCCTAGGACCCCTCCTTTTTGGCATATACTTCTCAGAGGTACAGGCAAGCACAGGAGGACTATGGCTGACCAAGTTCGCAGACGACTGCAAACTAGGAGCTATAATTGACTCTCTGGCTGATGCAGACATCCTCCAAAAGGGTCTTACTGAGACAGATACCTGGTGTCAAAAACATGGCCTCAAGCTAAATGCCAAAAAGTGCATAGTCATCCCCTTTGGAAAAAACAAAGTACCCACAAGCTACCACATATGTGGTAGCCCCCTAAATACAGAAGACGTAATAAGCGATCTGGGGACCCAAGTTGATAGTAACCTCTCCTGTGATAATCACATTGCCAAAGTGGTTAGAAAATCCTTCTCTGTGGCCCACCTAATCACAAAAGGGCTTGCATCCAGATTGAAAGAGGTCATTGGGCCCCTCTACACATCACTCATCAGACCCATCATAGAGTATAATGCCCCATTTGGGATGTACCTTACAAGACATGTGCAACAACTGGAAATACCACAGAAGTACCTCACCAAGAGGATCACTGACCTCAAGCAGATGCCATATGAAGCTCGACTAAAGAAACTCCAGCTGTAGTCAGTTGCATACCGCCTACTCAGAGGTGATCTCTGCCTGACATACAAGGCAATGTCCAACCAGAATTGATGGACATGCTCCACCTAAAGAAAACCATATCCCCTAGAGCCACACACTCCAGGGATCTAAACCTCACCACAACAATAAATAGGACATGGTGGAGGGATAGATTCCTGTCCCAGAGACTTCCCATGATCTGGAACAAGATTTCAATCTGCATTAGGCAGGACTCCTTGCTAACCATCTTCAAGAGAAACCTTGATGAATGGATGGGAAACAGAAAGTTTACCCCCGGGATCACTTCAATGGCTCTGCTGGACAGAGGCACAGGGAACTAATCTAAGGGGGCGGCGAAAGCCAACACATTCCGACTAGGCTTATAAATGCCTTTGGGAAGATAGCCTAGTACCTGCCTATGAACCTATGAACCTATTAATGCATCTAAAGGTGACATAATGTTACATAGCTATATCATCACATACCTCTATTCACAAATACACATCAGTAGCCACCTCTAACCATCTCCCCGATAAACAACACAGCTTCTCACATATCTCTGACGATCTATTCCCCTATACCCTCCCATACTATTCAATCCACAAACTGGCCTCCACACCTCCTAATAAACCACACTTGACACCAGTACCATCAGCTATGTATAAAAAGCATATTCCTTGGTACTCATTCCTCATCACCTATCTACTCAAAAGTGGAGACATACATCCTAACCCAGACCCACCCTTTAATCCTATTCCCAGAAGTAACCCCAAAGATTTAAACATACTAACACTGAACCTTAGAAGTATATATAATAAAATATCCCCATTGCATGCCTGGATTGATCAAAATAAACCTGACATATTAGCCCTTACTGAAACATGGCTGCACCCCAATCTAAAAAAAACTTGGAAATAATGCCTCCAAATTTTGCAATAACCAGAAAAGATAGATCTAAAAAGAAAGGGGGATGTATAGCCCTTCTATATCCCTCTGCACTCAATATCACACCTTTCACCAGTAATGTACCCACCTTTTCTAAGGCTGAGGAACTAATCTTTTTTTTTAACTTCAACACAACAAAAATAATTTGCATAACAGTAATATATATCCCATCAGGTTACAATATATCAGTGCTGGAAGATATATTATGCTGGACATCCCAAACAATAAATCATGAAACAATAATCTTAGGAGACCTTAATACAGATTGGCAGACCATTGTTTCCAACTCCTCCATAAATAATATCAATCTGTATGTTTTTTTACAGCAAATATCTTGCCTGCTGACTCACCCTAGACTGGATCCTAGCATCCCACCCTATCAATTATCCCTCTTCAGGTGCACTGTCTATTTCCCTGAGTGATCATCTGCCAGCCTATGCCATTAGAACAAACTACCAACAACTAAGAGTACACACTGTAAAATCAGTTAGGAATTCAACTAATTTTGTCAGCATAAATTCAACAATCTACTACATGAAATAGACTGGACACCCCCTTAAACTACTACCCCTTAATGATGCCATACTATACTTTAATAACACCTTCTTTCACATACTTAACACACTAGCCCCCATTTGTATGAAAAGAATCAAAAAGAACTCAGTCCCATGGCTCTCTAAGGAATGCAGACACCTGATGAAGTAAAGGAACCTAGCCTGGAAAACCTGGAAACTAAACAAAAACACAAACAAAAAAATCATGACAACTTCAAAACACTGCATAACAAAGTTACAAAATTAATCAACAAAGATAAGAACCCATACTATTCCCAGCTTCATCTCCAGCAGAAAACTAACCCCCCAAAATGTTGTGGCTCCATATCTACTCTACTTAACCCTGGGGCAAACAGAGATCACACCCCATCACCTGATACCCCTCCATCACAAATAGCTGAAAACTTTAGCAAGCAGTTCATAAAATTGATAGCAGACCTCTGTTGACCTAACCCATTTTCATCCTATATCCATTTTGTCAACATCATTATCATCATCCCCCTTTTTCCCATTTTTTCTACATGGGGTCTGGGTGTCGTGTTAACTGTCACCAACTCTCGCAATTCAGTGCCACACTCCTGCCTTCTTCAGTACTCATGCCTGACTGTCGCAGATCTTCTTTCACACAATCCATCCACCTCTTTGCTGGATGTCTTAGCTTCCTCTTACCTTCTTCCTGTCTGTCCCAAATCTTCCTCACCAGATTGCATTCTGCTTTTCTGCACGTGTCCATGCCACAGTAATCTGTTCTCTTTGATCTTTCCTACAATTGGAGCTACTATGGCTTCTGCTCTTATGTCCTAATTTCTTCAGCTGTCCCACATTGTGCATCCTACCACCCTTCTCAGGCACTTTATTTCCATCACCTCTAGCTTTTTCAACTGTTTTGGCTTTACTGCCCAGGTTTCTGTACCATACAGTAATACTGGTTGCACCAGTGTCTTGTACACCTTACTTTTTAGCTTGTTTGGCATTCTTCTGTCATAGAATACACCTGACACTCTATGCCAGTTGGCTGCAGCCCCTCTGATTCTAGCTTTGACCTCTTTATTCAGTCTTCCCCTCTCCTCAACCACCCCTCCCAGATACTTGAAGCTGTTTACCTGTTCCACTATCTTTCCTTATATCCTTGTTCTCATCTTCTTATTATTTCCCCAACTTACTGCCATTACCACCATCTTATCTGTACTTAGTTTCATCCCATGTGCCTTCAGTTTTCCATTCCATTCTCCTGTCCTTTGCTGAAGTTCTAGCTCAGAGTCTACCTGTAATGCCCCATTATCTGCATACAGTTACTTTGTTGATCTGTCCCCTCTGACATGTTTGCTAATGTAGTCCATCACCATTATGAACAGCAGTATGCTCAGAGCTGAACCCTGGTGTATGCCCACTCTTACTGGGAACCCCTCTGTGAGGAATCTTGTCACCCATATCCAAAATTCTTGAGAGAGGTATCCATAAGCAGATAATGCAATACCTATTGCAAAACAATCTCTCAACTAAAACCCAACACAGTTTCTGACCCATCCAGAGCACAGCTACAACCCTATTATCCTTTACAGACACTGTGAACAAGGCCAGAGATGCAGGATGCTATACAGCCTCAGTATTCTTTGACCTCTCTAAGGCCTTTGATATAGTCTCTTACCCCCTACTACCAAACACACAGTCTAACTGAGGGTTTTCACATAACACAGTGAAATGGTTTCAGAGCTACCATGAGGATCATAAACAAGCAGTGAAATGGTCCAACAAACTCTCACCGTTTCTCCGCAACCCTACTGGAGTTCCTCAAAGCTCCATCCTTGAACACCTACTCTTCAACATTTTCACTAACAACCTTCACACTTCCTCCCACCCTGGAACCCTCATTCAATACACTGATGATTCCACCATAATCTGTACTGCTCAATCACTACCAGTACTGCATTCAAAAACTCAGCTGTCCTTTACTGCAGTCAAATCCTGGCTAAAAAACATCCAACTCATTCTTAATCCAAAGAAGACTAAATTAGTACTCTTCCATCCTAAATACACCTCCCCTGTCACTGATCATTTCATCTTCTTTGCATCTGACAACACCGTCATAGAAATAGTGCAGAAAACCAAATTTCTAGGAGTAATCATTGACAATAAACTTTCCTTCGACCACCATATACAGCAAAATATAAAGATAACTCATCAAAAACTGGAACTCTTATATGGAAGCAAACATTTCTTAAGTACAGCAACCAAAGTTTCCCTAGCAAAAACCTTTTTACTTCCCTCCCTTCTTTATTGTGCCCCTATCCTAACTAATTTACAAACTTCTACCCTAAGCAAGATGGAAGAGTGCCACAACAAAGTAGCTAAATTTACCACAAACTCTAAATATCGCAGATATCACTGTGAAGCACTACTAGAATTAAACTGGCTTGAACTTCTCAACCAATTTGCTTTTATTTAGCTATCCACATTGCACAACCTTATTTTCAAGCCTGCTGCCTGCCCTGCACTGGCCAGCTTAGTCACATCTTATACATCAAATAGATCCCTGCGATCAGAAGACAAAAATCTCTCAGCTATCTGAAAATACACAAAAAAAAACAAAACAACAGGTCACTCTCTATATTCATATTCTGTCTCTAAACTATGGATTTCACTACCTCTAGCTACCAGATATATGCCTGGCCTAACCTGCTTTAAAGCCTCTTTAAAAAAATCATCACACAAATACATGTCTCTGCTCCTGTATTAATCCAGCCTAATGCTCGGCTCATCCTCTTCTTCTACGCTAGCTTCCTTTTCTTCTTCTTCTATTGCATCTCAGTCCTTCACAGTCTACAAGATCCTAATGTCTTTCATAACTCCTTCTCTGTTTCTATACTATACCCTTAAGCTACCGCTCAGTCTGCAATGACTCTATTCTTAACTGTCTCACTGTCTTTCTGCATCACTAACTCTTCTGATATTATTTTCCTAACCGAAACCAACATTTTATTTTTCATGTACTATAACAGCTGATGCCATACAGTGCACTAGCTACATACTATTTTATACATGTTATCTATCCATAGGTATATATATATATATATATATAGTTAGAATGACTAAAATTGCCTATAATGATATATAGAATTGTCTACATGTGTAATATATATTGTAACCTAGCTTATGTGTTATCGATGTATTTCTGTATAGTATGCCTCATGTCACTTGTATTGTTCTTTTGGACTATAATGTATTTGTATTGCACTGTATGTGGAGCTTTTCTTCCCAGGCCTCCCCTGAAAATGAGTTCTGTAGACCCAGTTGGACCACCCCAGTAAACAAATGTCAAATAAATAAGTAAGTGTTAATCAGTACCTCTCAATGTATTACAAATGCAACCCCCATCACAGACTATCATCACACTGTAACTTCCATACCAGAACTGACATTTCTGAAGTATTTAAGAGTTATAGGTTCAAGGTTCTATTCCAGAGCATGAGCAGTCAATGGGTTATGAACCTGCCCCTCCAGCATGTTCTGTTGATTGTGGTAATGAGGTTGAGGTCTCTGGAGCATGTGGTGCAGAGGGATTGGGATTTCCTTAGATGTAGCATTTCTAACAGAGCTGGGTCAGACATGGCTTTGTAAGTCAAGCAGAGATCGCCTCTTAGTAGACGATACGAGACAGAGAATAGCTGGAGTTTTTTGAGTCTGTCCATGTACGACATGTGTTTAAGGCCTAGGATCCTCTTTGTGAGGTACTTTTGTGACCTTTCCAGGTGTTGCATGTGTCTAGTGAGGTACCTGCCAAATGGGGCATGATACTCAATGAGTGGCCTAATGAGGGAGGAGTAGAGAGAGATGATGGCCTCTTTCTTCCTGGATGCAAAACCCTTGGTAATGAGATGTGCCACATAGAAGGACTTTCTGACCACAGTGGCAATGTGGTGGTCAAAGAAGAGGTTGCTGTCAACCAGTGTCCCCAGATCTCTTATAACCCTTCAGTGTTCAGTGGGCTCCCATCAATGGGGTAATTAGTGGGAACTGAGTTTTTCCCAAAGGAGATGATGACACATTTTTTGGCATTAAGCTTAAGGCCATGGTTTTGTAGAGCCAAGATGGTACAGCGGTAGCATTGTTGCCTCACAGCAAGAGGTTCTCCTGTTCGATTCTTGGCTGGAATGCCTTCTGTGTGGAGTCTGCATGTCCTCCCCGCGGTCGAGTGGCCTCCGAAAGACAAGCGTGAATGGGCGTGCCTTCTCTGAGGGTTGGGCATCTGGCTGGCAACTCGGCACCATAAAAATCTACTGCTAATCATTAGTGGACAGGAGTTCCACTGTGGTGACCCCTAACTGGGAAAAGCCGAAAAGACAAGCAAACTTAAGGCCATGGCTTCGACACCAGTCATTGGTCTCAATGAGGCCTTTCTGTAGGATTTCTATATCACTTGTGGAATTAATAATGGCTCCCAGCTTGCAATCATCTGCAAACTTGGTCAGCCAGAGTCCCGCCATGTTGGCCTGGACTTTTGAGAAGTAGATGCTAAACAGGAGAGGACCAAAGACTGATCCCCTGTGGGACTTCATTTGTGACTGGTCAGCAGTCTGACTTGGAGTCCGCTACTTTCACACTGTGGGTTCTATCTGTGAGCCAGTTTGCAACTCACATAGTTATATATAGGGGTCGATGCCTAGTTTGGTGAGTTTATCAATAATTCTTGAGTGGGGAATGGTATAAAAGGCCTTGGCCAGATCGAGGTAGGCTGTATGATCTGCCTTGCCCCTCATCCACAACTCTGGTGACTGACTCAAAGAAGTCAACCAGGTTGAGCAGGCATGATCTACCTTTCACAAAACCAAATTGCATGGGATCTAGAGGTTGGAGATTCCCTATATCCTTGTCAGTTAGGCCCATGATGGTGCATTCCATAGCCTTACATATCAGTCTCTTCAGGCTAATGGGGTGATAATTCCCAGGGTCTGTAGTCACTCCCCCTTTATGGAGAGGGATGACTGTAGCAGTGCGCCATTCGGTAGGAACAAAGCCTGAGGTGAGGCTGTGATTAAACAGGGCACACAGATGTGGTGCCAGTTCACTTTGTAGTTCATGTAGAACACATCCAGGGATGTTGTCAGGTCCCATGGAAGCTGTATTCTTGGCCCTGGACAATGCAGCTTTAACCTGTGCTGCAGTAATGCTGGGTGCCTGACATTCCTCTGATATTGTGATTGGTCTTTTAAGGGGGTGAGAGGGGTAAAGCTGGCAATGAATGTATGTTAGCAATATCTGTTGGCTCAGTATAAAAGGTACCATTGTGCAGTAACTCAAAGCAAACCTGGGTATTGCTGCAGGGATTTCTCATATAACTATAGAAGGCTTTGTGGATGTTTTTAGTGCCTGCTGCAATTCTGCCTTCATAGCTGGCTTTAGAGGTTTTGATAAGGGATCCCATCTTTTTGTTGAGGCTGATAAGGGAGTGTTTCCAGTCTTGGGACTTCACCTTTTCTGCAACAGTCTCTTTCTTCTGCTGTAGAGTTAATTAATGTCAGGGGACCACCAGATTGGCTTCCTTTTTTTTGGAGGAAAACATCTCGGTAATATTGGGTATGGCTAGTTCCATGCATTTATGTATGTGTTTGTACAGTGAGTTGGTGTATGATTTGACAGTCATGCATCTATTTTCCTTTGACATGGGTGCCATGACTTTAGCCACCTATGTTTTTAGGACCCCAAAGTCAGCTTTGAAGAAGATTTTCATGGTGGTTACTATTATGGGGGGTATAGTTGAGATGTGGATTTCCATGGAGATTAGTTTGTGGTGAGATCTAACCAGGGAGGAAGTGACTATTGTTGTAGAGCAACAGCTGCCCATATTAGTAATAACCAGGTCAAGGATGTTGCTTCCTCTAGTGGAGGTAAGAATGAGCTGGTCCAGGGCATTGGAAGTGATGAATTCCAGGAAGTGTTAGGCCAGTATATTGGTGCATGAATAGTTTTCCCAGTTGATGGAGGGGTAGTGGAAGTCACCTAGTATGAGAGTGTTGGGTTGGACCCTAATAGTTTCCAGGGTGCTTAGGAAAGTGGAGTGAGAATCTTGGGACATGGTTGGGGACCTATAGCAGGCTACAACCTGAATTGCCATCTTGCCCAATGTTATTTGTACCTGAAGTATCTCAGATGCATTATGCTGGGCTGCTAAAATGGAGGTGTGCATATCCTTTATGAATATGGAGACACCACTGCCTTTGGAGCTTTGGTCCATGTTCTGGGGATGAAAGGTATGGAATGAGTTATAGCCTGGTAGTGCAGGGGTGCTTTCTGCTGCTTTAAACCACGTTTCCATTACAGCATAAATGTCAATGTTCTCCATTTTGAGAAGTGCTTCGAACAAGTGCATCTTGAGATTTAGACTTCTAGCATTGAGCAGCATGACCCTCAGATTACATTTATTTATAGCTGGTATAGTGATAATTTGGTCTTTGGAACATCACCTAAAAAGGCACTATAGGGGTGGCAAGAGCCTTAGCCAGTATCCAGGAACCCAGAGGTGACAGATGCAGGCCATCTCTGGCAAAGTATCGAGGTCTGTCAATCATGTCATCCCAAGCAGACAGATATTGGATCCCCTTAGAATGACACCAGAAACTTAGGCAATTGTAGAAGCCAATCATTTTCTGCTTGTACTGTGGAATCATTCTGGGCAATGGTAGAATGCTGCTCAGGACTAGGGTCATACCTGCCTGGGACACATAATCCAAGATCTCCTCCATGTCTCTTTTCATGTAGTCCAGGGAGGTGGGACTCAGGTCATTCACACACATGGACAGTGACAGAGTCATACTTGTACTTATTGTGGAGTGACCTGCGTGCGTGCATTTTGTGTCAGATTCTGGCACCTGATAGAGAGCTGACTGTTACCTTCTCCTTATTCAACCTAGTGAGTGGGACATCAGTGTGCCTCACTATTGAGTCACCTGTAATTAATGTATTGGGAAAGCTGTTTTGCCTTAGGGGCTTAGACTGAGGGGCACACTGTGTAGGTTAGCTTTGTGTCTTGTGGTTTGTGCTGTCTTGTGTTGGTTGAGTGTGTTTCTGCCTTGGAGGTCTCTGCTGTTTGGGTAGATTTCTATTGAGAGCCTCCATGAAGGTGGGTGCGTGGTTTGTGTTTTTATGTGAGAGCTGTGATGATGGGTGGGCTATGTGTTGCATGTGGTGTAGTGCAGGTGTTGACCTTCTCCTCTTGACCTGGTATTCCGGTCTTGGCTTGAGAGTGCATGGCTTCCAATTTGGATATATAAGTGCATCTCTCACAAGTCTGAGTGTTGGGAGGTAAGAGGAGTGGGTTGTCTGTGTACATGAGTCAGTTGCTACACTGCCTCAGAATGCCCAAGTTCAGCAGGTTAATAGGTGAAAGCACAGAGAACTGACCTTTAGACATGCAAGGAGGGATGCTCATTATTACTAAGTACTGGAGCTATTTCCTTATATATTCCTTTTACAGGAAAAATGTCACTCAAGGTGTTTGGGTCTGTACAACGCACTGCTAAACACTTGAGGTGAAAATAATACGTAGACCCTGAAAATTTAAGGATGAATTATTTAGGCAGATATTCCGAAGTTAGAAAGAAATCAGCAGTACTTACTGAAAATAAAGAATTAGCTTATCAAGAATGATGAAAAGAGGGGAGTTGCATGAATGGCTACTGCTTGGTTACTACAAATGCTGGTCTCAGAACAGCTTCACTCTGTTGGATACAATGCTCCTTTGCTTCTTCTCTCACCAGAAGCAAAATGTTAGCACCAATCCCAAGAAGAGAAGCAGGCCATGGGCTGTTTGGTGATCCACAGTCTTGTCCCAGATGATGCAAGGTTCTGCAGGCTTATAGCCTTTTTCTAGTAGATGCCTCAAATAGCAACCAGACCAATCAGGTATGTTAAGCACCGACACTCACTCTCCAACCAGAAAGAGTCAGGAATCAATGCACTCTGCTCCTACTCTCATCAGGATCAGAATATAAGCACAGATTCCAAGCTGTCACCTATAAAGCAGTTATTAAGCTTTCTGGTGGTCATCAGTCTCCAGGAAATAATGTAACTGCTCTCCTTCTCTCACTAGGAGAAAACAGAAGCACTAATCCCAAGATGACTACTGAGAGGCAGAATGTGGGCTCTCTGATAACTGGTGGCCTTGCAATAGATGCTTAAAGGTAAGATGAAAAAAATGGTTTATCCTAAATACTGCAGTATGCAACAGAGGAGTTACACGTGAAAGTAGGTAACTTAAGTTTTACCTGTCTAAAAAGTTAAGTTTTAGTGGAGAGTCAATATTTTTAAAACAGCAAGATAGATTGAACTTTTGTATTCTGGTACTATGGAATACAGTAGGATGGCCAATAAAGAATAAAGAATAAAATAAAGAATTACACCCGGACATACGATCTCTTTTGCTCCATATACAGAAATAATACTCAGCAATGTGCTGACATATCTAAAGTTTTTTTCTAGCCAACTTACTGATATCAGAACTCATATAAGCTGTAATTGTCAATATACTACTGCTCAGATCTGAATATGTACTTCTCAGGTTACAGTATGTACTGATCATCATTTCAATATTCTCTCCCTAAAACCTCTGCTCTAATCCAAATCAGATAAGATAAAATCCTCAGATTTATTCATCTGTCCAACAGTAGGGAACAGCACTATACCACACTTTCTAAATGTCACTGGCTATCAGAGTCAGCACTAGCCTTACCTACTAATTACTAGAGAACAACTACTGTACCTCCCCTTTATAAACAGACTCTTTGAAAGGGATAAAATGTATTGTCTTAAAGGATCTAAAACTACACCTCGAGGAAGACTCCCATACAAACTATTAGTTACTGCAAAAAAGTACCTGCCTACCTGTTGGAATGACTCTCATGAAAACAACAGACAAATCTGACATCATAAAATTAAAAAAATAAAATGTCACATAGAAAGTTAAGACAAATGCAGTTGCTCTTGGGATGCCAAAAGCCAGGCACCATATTAGCCTGTCTTCAGCCTATATTTACACAGGAAATGACTACACTACTACTATAGGCTTTAGTATATACACATTTATTTATGTATGTATGTATGTATGTATGTATGTATTTATTTATTCTACATTTGTTAACCAGGATAGTCAATCTGGGTGTGAGCCCATTTTCAGAGGAGGCCCGGGAGTAAAGCTCCATAAAACAGTACTTACATAGGCAATAATCTAAAAGGAACAAATACAGTAATATTTTGAAGTAAGTATAACAATATATTAGCATCATTAGGTGTAACATCAAATCTATAAGATAAAAAATAATATACACTGATACAAAGGTATCATCAAAATGTTAGGAAGGAAGAGTTATTTCATAGAGGGTAAATTGAGAGAATAGGTTATTAGTCAGGATTAGTTAAAAAAGTGAATAAGAAAGAGTAGGGGATTAGAAGAAGAAGATATATCAGATAAGAAAGTAGGGGGCTCAAGATAGGGGCACAGGCATACAGGGAAGAGATTACCCTGGGTTGACACAGGAGCAGATCCAGTGACATGTAATATATGTTGGGGAATAGGGTTCCAGATTTTAGAGATATAGTGAGAATAGATGAATAATGGAGGAATAATTATTTATTTTTATTTATTTATTTATTTATTTGCATTTGTCTAACAGCATAACCCATCTGAATCAACAGCGTGACCTCGTTTTCTGTGGAAGCAAGGAGAGCAAAGCTCCTAACACATGAAACCAAGTACATAGGAGTACATATGTACACAGTAGTTAAAATACATGTAGTCAGCATAGTGACACAATTACAAAAGTCAAAATGCAAAGCAATATATATATATATATATATATATATATATATATATGTGTGTGTGTGTATATACATATACAACACACACACACACACACACACACACACACACACACACACACACACACACACACATACACACAAATGCACACTATATATAGTAGTATAATATTTAACAAAAAAGAAGAGAATTATGTTACAGTACAATTTTGCAATATTTTTGGACATTTAGGAAATTATCAATACATTTATTTGGAGTGCATAAGACACAAGTCCATTAGGACAGAAATAGTAGCGTATGTTACACTACAGTTTCTCAGTATCTTTAGTCTTTCAGGAAATTATCAACATGTTTGTTGCACTGCATAGACAGAAATACTCACAATATAACAGGATTGTCAAAGCAGGAAGATTGTTAGTTATTATTACAGTGAGTTGTAAATTGAACAAGTAGGTAAAGATGTGTAGGTAGGATAAATTGTTCCATGAAACAGACAGTGAGTAGTAGGCAGTGGTCTGTAGAGTAGCACATGAAAGAGGTCAAGGTGTGGAGGAGAAGTGTACAATAGAAGGGAAGAGGAGGCAGTGGACAAAATAAGAATAACTGGACAAGAGATGAGGAAAAGGAGGGCAGTACTGACTTTGCATTACACTAGATAGAAAACTGTAACACATTTTTGACTGAGTATAACATAGCAGGTAGGTTCTGTTGTAAAGGTCCGGCATTATGATGGGTGAATTAATTTTCTATAGTGCAGGTCCCACTGTAAGTGGGGGATAAATAGTATATAATCAAACAGACCTTAACTGACTAGGATAACTTA
Organism: Protopterus annectens; assembly: GCF_019279795.1. Taxonomy (NCBI): domain Eukaryota; kingdom Metazoa; phylum Chordata; order Ceratodontiformes; family Protopteridae; genus Protopterus; species Protopterus annectens. The sequence goes on along the minus strand of NC_056727.1, from coordinate 1,126,504,908 downwards.
TATGATGTGGAAGACAAATCAGTGTGGCAAATAATCTGGCCAAGGTAGTAGGATTATTAGTGCATATGGTATATGCACACTAATTTATGTATTTATATATTATACGTAAATGCTGAACTTACTTTGTATAATTTAGATAAAATCACTTTAGCTATCAGAACTAGGAGACTTTCTCTTCGATGCCCTACCTGTGGGAGTAAAAAAGACACTTTGTTGAAATTTCCAGTAGTTTAATCAGCTAACAGGTAGATGGATGAGTGTTCCTGTTCTAATGTTATGAGGGAAAGGCAGGAAGCCTAGTCTGATACAAAACGTGAGTGCATGTGAGTAAGAAAGAGAAACAGACTGTATAAGGTATCAAATGGCCAGTGAGACAGAATGAGTTTTAAGTCTCATGACTGAATCATGTAACTGTTATTATCACAGGTGACCCTGACAGTGAAAGTGTAGGACTCTTACCACCTAATGTCAGAGTATTGACAAACTCTGATAATGATGGTGGGAAAACAGAGGCACAGTGTACTTATGCAGGGGTTCTAATCTCACTGCAGTCAACTGGTGTGCGTGTGCCTGTCTAGTTGGAAGACAATAATTGTGTACCCTGCAGTTACCACTACAATCCCATGAAGTACCAATATTTTCACAGTTGTACATGCCTATACATCCATTTCATGCAGGCTTCCCAACATCGCCTCTCAAACATCCAATGCTGATTTCACCCACTATAAATTGTCCTGCAGCCTTGTAAAAGTCAGACTTGTGCTGTGACACTTGTGTAAAGTACTGAGTTCTTGAGTCCATCTCCTTAGATAGGCAGGGGCTTTGTTCTCACTGCAGTCAACCGGGGTGTGTGTGCACTTGCTTGACATTAGAGAGAGCATTTTACACCATCACGTGTGAGACTGCTATTACAATCTTCTCCTCACCAGACACTGTTGATGTTGTCACTTATAGAGTGTTATCCATGAACTACCACATAGCCAGTTGCTCAAGTGAACACTGAAAGTCTGATAAGAGATCTCGAGACACAGGTGGACAGTAGTCTTTTCTTTGATAACCACATCGCCACAGTAGTCAGGTAATCCTTCTACGTGGCACACCTCATCACAAAACGGTTCTCCTCTAGAAAAAAGGAGGTCATTGCTCCTCTCTACTCATCCTTCATCAGACCCATTATAGAGTACAGTGCCCCATTTGGCATGTATCGCACAAGACACCTACAACAATTGGAACGGCCACAGTAATACCTCACTAAGAGGATTACTGGCCTCAAACAGATGCCATACGCAGACCATCTCAAAAAACTCCAGCTCTACTTCATTGCATATCACCTACTCAGAGATGATCTTTGCCTAACATACAAAGCTATGCCAAATCCAGAGCTGTTGGACATGCTACACTTAAAGAAATCCCAATCTCTCCGAACCACACGCTCCAGGGACCTAAACCTTGTCACTACAATAAACCAAACATGCTGGAGAGGTAGATTCCTGTCCCAGGGACTTCCTATACTCTGGGACAAACTACCCATTCATGTCAAGCAAAGCTTCTCATTTGCCCTCTTTAACAAAAATCTTGATGAATGGATGGGAAATAGAAAATTCACCCCGGGGATCACTTCTGCGGCACTACTGACAGGGGCATAAGAAAATAATTTTCTTGGGTGGCGAAAGCCAGGGAACCTTTTTGGCTAGGCTTATATAGGTCCCAGGGCCAATAACCTAGTACCTACTATGAGCCTATGAACCTATGAACACTCTACAAGTCAGACTTGTGCTGTAGCACTTGTGTTAAATACCTAGATAGGGAGGGGTTCCATTCTCCCTGCAGTCAATTGAAGGGTGTGTGTGTGTGTGTGTGTGTGTGTGTGTGTGTGTGTGTGTGTGTGTGTGTGTGTGTGTGTGTGTGTGTGTGTGTGTGTGTGTGTGTGTGTGTGACATATGTGTGCATGTGTGTGCACGCGTGTGCATGCGCATGTGTGTGTGTGTGTGCACGTGTGTGTGTCTGTGAACTTGCTTGACATTAGAGAGAACATTTTACACCACCATGTGGGACACTGCTATTATCATGTTCTCCTCATCAGACACTGCTGATGTCATCACTTATAAAGTGTTTTCTGACTCTCTCCAAGTCAAAGTTGTGCTGTGATATTGGTATATTACAGACAGTATTAACACACACCAAAGATTGTTGCCACAACCATGAAGACACATGAGATGAAAGAAAAACATGGGAGAATTCTTACATTATGAAAACAAACTCACAACCCAATGATAATGTAGACATCACACCCCTATGAGCAGACAAAGTAGTATGTTACCTGTGTACTGAGGTAGATGGTATGTGGAATGTCCACCAGGATTTACCCACATTGGTGACTATTCCCGTATATGTAATACAACTCCTGAGTATGTGCAGGACATCCACATCAAAGGCCATAATACCTCCTTAGTTCATATTTTTCACCACACCAATAACTGAGTAAAATGCACCCTTCTTCATTTACCTCATTACGCATTGTAACTCAAGTGTACCACCACTGCCACAGTGAGCTCTCACACATCTAATTAGCTATACCTAGGTATTGTTTTTGTTGCATAAACATTACTTCTGATGGAGTGGAACCCCCACCAAAGTGTTATACCAAATGCATGTGTGATACCTGTTCTAGTGATGGACACAGTACATACATAGCTGTTTGATAACATTGAAGGCATGGGTTACATTCATGACATTGTGGATTGTACTATATATATATATATATATATATATATATATATATATATATATATATATATATATATATGTGCCAGGATGATATGTTTGATTACCGTCATAGATTGCTGACATCTCATAATAGTTGTACAAGTATGCTCATGCAGACACATCTATGATCACTCACAATCACATATGTTATGTCATAGACATGGGATTACTAGTGGTATTTTTCTGATATTGTCCATGATTGTGCATGCTTCTGTTTACTGTTGTCCATGAGCCTGTAACAATGCATTCCACTTGGTGGAGACCGCTTCTGACATTATAGTCATATTCAGACAACTCATTTTGCACAACTTCACAATATTCACATAATCCTTATTGTATATAGCATCCCTGACAGTAGTCCTCTTCATTGCTCATGTCAGGATGCTTATTTTACAAATGCATCTACTCCATTGTTATATCACCTTGTGTGACAGTCACATAACATACACTTTCAGTGTGCAGTCCATCCTGTATCATGTTGATATGTGATTAGTGTTCCTGCAACAACTGTCTTCATATACATACCCTTAGTTGCTGTACATTAAGATATTTCACCTGTCCTCTTTCCCTGTATCCATTCCTACAATTCATCTGTGTGTCCCTATTCAACACACACACTTTCCCCTGAGCAGTCCATGTACCATTTCAGATAATTTACTCAACTTTTGTTCAGAATGCTTGAAATGGGATTCTAGCCTTACACTTTTTAGTGGCATTCTTAAGATTTTCACAAGCTACGTCAAGATCTATTTTATTTGTGGGGTGGGAAATTTATTAGATACTGCAATTATTTTTTTTGTTCCTCTTTTTGTGCAGCTTATGCACATGCAAATTCCATATTATTTGTGAAGGATAAGCAAAGTGTCATAGTACATCTTTTGATGTGGGGGTAGAATGTGGAGGCATGCACCATGGCATGGGATAATGCAAAGGGAAGAGTATATATTGAACTGCATCATGTCATTAGTAATCGTTATGAGACTGGCCTTAGAATAACTTGAAAATAAAGTAGGGTTTTTGTGGACTATGGTGCTCATTCTAAGGGAGAAAATAATAGCATTATAGTTGGATTTTCCTATTAAGAACTAGATCTTGACAGAAGGAGAGGCAGGGCAAATATTGTTACATACGGTGTAAAGATGTGTACATCTGGTGGGGAGGGAGTTTTAGCCATTGGTATTTGACCATGGATATTCCATGCTGCTTCTTGTTGTGGTACCAACATGGGGGTGTGGTTATCCTTGCCATTTCTTGCTAGTCACCCTCCTTTTGTAGCTTGTTCCATGTTTTGCGGCTGTACAGCACAGTATGAGGTGTGTCCTGGTAGTGTTAGGGTGCTGATGTGAGCCTTGCCCAGTTCTCTATTACAGGACTGGTATCTACATTCTCCTTATTGTGTGCGTTTACACTGCACATATCTTGCTGTTTATACATCTGTCATGGGGTAGTATTACATCTAGGTTCCTATCCCTTGTAGAACCTATGAGGTTGGGTTTGTGTTTTGAGACTTACCTATTCAGGGCATGCTGTGGGTACTGACAGCCTTTGCCAGTATCCATGGGGCATGGCATGATAGGTGCATGCCACCCCTAGCAGGTGGTGCATCATGTCAAACTCTGCATATCTTCCCAGCCTGTAACACATTGGCTCCCCTTTGACTGACTGCATTACTTCAGCCAATTATTGTACTTGATCTTCTTGTCTTCATAGTGTGGCATCATGCTTGGTGAGGGTGAGATGTTAGGCAGGGTCTTCATGTTTGCATATACTAGATGGTGTTACATTGCTTAACACATGGCAATCATGCCTCAGGTGGTGCTGCAGGGCTGCCTCTGTCGGATGCACATACTACACTCCCTGTACATGTTTGAGAGCAGGTTGTGTCATGTTAGCCATCCCTGTTACTATATCAGTGAGTCAGAGAGGGGTATCATTCCCAGGGTTCCTACTGAGCCAGTGTATGTGCTATGTGTTGCCTCTTTGCCAAGGCCAGGGCATACTGGGCACACCTCCTTCTGCCTACTGGGGCAGGCTCAGGTTGTTCCTCCTCCGAGTCATGCTCTGCCTGTGATGGCCTTGGCAATGGTGGGGGGCTGTTTGGCCCGGCCCTATGCTTGTCCTGCTGCAGCTGTTTTCGCAAGATCATATTATGTAGCATAGCACATACCATGACAATTTGGGTACATGTAGTTGGTGTGTACTGCAAGGTTCCACCAGATGTGTCCAGACACCGGAACCGTGACTTGAGCAGCCCAAACACACGCTCTATTACATTACGTGTTTGTGTGTGTGCCTCATTATGGCATTCCTGTTCAGGTGTGTGTGCATTTCTGATAGGTGTCATCAGCCACTGCTCCAGTGCATAACCTGCATCCCCCACTAGGTGTCCGTGTGGGATGTCCCCATTGGCAAATGTCTGGTACAGCTGCGTCAAATGCCAGATGTGGGAATCGTGATAACTCCCGGGGCAGCCAGCACACACATTCATTATTATGCCCTGGGCATCACACATGACCTGGCAGTTGATGGAGGGGAAGCCCTTGTGGTTAATGTAGGCCCTACCCTGCTCACCGGCTGGTGCTCTGATGCTTATGTGCGTGCAGTCTATTGCACCCAGTACCTCAGGCTATTCCGCTATTTGCTGGAAGAGACACATATTGCTGGCCAATACCTCATGGGCATTGGGGAAATATACCTGATCACCGACATGTGCTGACATGGCATCCAGGAACTAGTGCAGTATCCTGGAGGCTGATGCCTGTGATATCCTCATCATATCGCCAGTTGGTCTCTGGAAGGTACCTGTTGCTAGTATTCTTAGGCCAACACATACCTTGGTTTCCACTGGGATGGGTTCCCCTCTGTTGGTTCTGTGTGTGAGGTGTGGCCTGCACAGCTCAACAATTTGCTGCAGGAGCTCTCTGTCCACTCTATAGCACTCTACTATCTCCAGCTCATGTAACCTGTGGTAGGTGACCCTGGGCCTGTACACTCTTCTCCGTCTCCTCACTGTGGGTTGTCTGGCACCATCTGCATTGTCACCACCCTCAGCAAGTCACCTATGTCTCATTATGACAGCTATGGCAGCCCCTAACATTTCTGCTCTGAGTGAAGCTTTTTCAGTTTTCACTTCTATTAGCTTACTCCTGTCTTGCAGTGTCTCTTAATGGAAACATCCTGCACTACTGTTTGCAGAGTTTTAAGTGCTGGGCTGGGCTACTATTCTGCCTGTGTAATTGCCTGCTTCTAATTATTTTCACCTGCTAGCTTCAGCAGTTATCCCTGCTAGCTTCCTATTAATTCTGTTGCTTCCTTTTTCCTCTCTGTTTCCTCAGGGGGGGAGCAACGTGCATACTATCCGAAACACGCTCACAGTGGCTAACACGCGCGCACACATGCTTACATGGTTCAGAATCTACTTATTCGGGTTTACACGTGCGTACACCTGCTCAAACACTGTTACACATCTGCCAACAGCCTCCAACATACTCAGACTGCCTTACACGCGCGCACACCCGCGCAAACAGTGTTAAACTTCTCCCAACACGCTCCCACATGCTCACACTGCCTTACACGCACGCACCCTGTCCTACTCACGCTTCATGGTGCGCACACGTGCGCATGCATGGCCAGCAAGAAACTTTGGTGTAGGTAACAGTGTACACCTTCCATTTCTTGACTTTCCATGACTTATCTAGTGGCACACCTCTTTCCATGATCTGTGCCTGTAATCTGTCATGTTACACTGGCCTCCAATGAACTGCATTTCTTTCTACCATTCCCCCCTGTGATGTCACCTATCTCCTACTCTATTCCTCCCCCTTTTGTATCTCTTACACTACTCAGACTGTGCTCATTTGGTATTTGACTGTGAGATTCAGTATCCGAACCCTCATTTACATGAGATTGCCTACTAATGCTTAGTTACATGTCTTAGACTCAGCTTCCCCCCTTAGCAAACACTACACGGTGGCCATGTAGGTTTTGGTCTGCTGGTCCCTGCATTGTCATTCCATGTATTGCATGAAACCCACATTTGTGGGTTTATAACCTTCTTTTTTGTGGTTTTATACAGTGCAGCCCATTTGCGCGGGGCTGCGCTTGGTTTAAACATCGGCGAAAAAAAAAATTATATTTCTAATATTTTTGCATCGGGTTATCTTGCCAATGGCCACATATATGGCCATTGGCATGCTGCCTGAGTCATATGCAACCTTTATTTGGAGCTGACATCGCTCTGTTGTGGAATTTGCAGAAATGTACTCAGTTGTCAGCTGAGTACATTTCTGCAGCTAAAACGTCTCCTACATGGACTGGTTTCTGCTTCGTGGATCACTTTTATACCTCATTTGCATACCTTTTGGATGCAAGTGAGGTATTTAGCATGTCCACGCCCAGTCCGTGTAAGAGACGTTTTAGCTGATCTCTTACATGGAGCTTAGGGCTGTTCCTGGATCACGAGGCTTGCATGGAGTGTTGCACGTCTCTTACACTCCATGCAAGCCTTCGTGAATCCTGCCCCTTGTTTGCAACATAAACAGAACATGTTGGAAGGACAGTTATGTGTCTCAGAGAAAACCCATACTCTTAAAAAGTCTTTCCATCTATGTGAAGCAAAGTCCATCCCTGAGCCTATTGAAATGCAACCTGGACCACTGGATGGGGAATCAGAAATTTACCCTTGGACTGATATCTTTGCCTCTACTGGACAGAAGCAGCCAGTAAATTTTTGGCCACCTAAACCCAACTGTATGCCCCAGAGTAATGAATCCTGTCATTTACATATGGGAAAGTATGGCTACAGTTTAAAAGGCATTCTAGGGCTATTAGCCTAATAATTTTCTATGACATTATGAATTGATAAAACATCTGTTCTAAACTAAATGAAGACAACTTCTGATCTTAATATACAGTATTTTGAGGGAGTTAATTAAAGTGCCATGATGCACTGTCAAGTGTTGAAACCCAGCAGGTATAAAATATTTTTTTCCTGATATCTCATCAATTAAATGTCAATGACCTATTTCACAAAAATCTTTCTTTATTATTTTCACTGAATGGCATCCCTTTAGATACAAAAACTCTACCTAGAAAGTAATCTACCAAAAAGAGAAAATATGAAGTGAGTTTATAGTTAATCTCTTTAGCAATGGGATCATGGCAACATCTGTGAAAGACAGAGCAAGTATCCCAGAGTTAAGAAACGTCATAACAGTAAGGAAGTCTAATGGACACAGTATTCAAAGATTGCCCAAGAGAAGACAGATAGGGCCAGAATCCAGGCTAGAAGACATAGTAATCAGGCAGGATAACATGTTCTAGTTCTTTAGATTTAATACAATTAAATATTCGGTGCAAAATCTAACTACTTATTTCTCTCTGATGAGAGATTGGCTTATTGCAATAATCATCAGTGTCATAGGGGTACTCTGTTTCACATGACTAGGTAGCCTATTCCCAAGATGCAGCAGTCACTGGAAGATAAATCTTTCCCTCCAGAATGTCTTATTTATGTTGCAGGTCATATTTAGGTCTCTGAAATGGATGGCCCTAGTCCTGCTTGATTTATGGATATGCAGCAAGTTCATTCGGTTTTGAACTTAGATTGCTCTGTAAGCCAGGCATAAGTCTCCACTACAAATTCTATGTGATACAGAGCAAAGTGACAGAGACTTAAGTCATTTTTGTATGGCACATGCTGAGATCCCTTGATCTTCTTTATTAGAAACCTCTGAGGTCTCTCCAATTGCTCCAGGTGCTTTGTACGGTACATGCCAAACAGGGCATTATACTCAATTATGGGCTGGATTAGTGCCGAGAATAGAGGGGTTATAACCTCTTTTGCTCTCAAGGTGTTGCATTTACTAATCATGTGTGCTATGTAGAAAGCTTTCCTTACTACAGTAGACACATGGTGGTCGAAGTTAATGTCAGGCTCAACTTGTGAACCCACATCCCTTACCACTTTGTGGGTACTTAGGGTATTGTTAATTTGATAGTGTGAAGGGACATTGTTTATGTTGATGGAATGATGATGTATTTCTTTGCATTATGTGTGAGACCGTGACTAAGACACCAGTCATTGATCTCTTTAAGACCCTCCTGGAGTATACTGACATCATTTGTGGGTTCAGTAATTGCACTCAGTTTGCCGTCATCTGCAGACTTGGTCAGCCACAACCCCTTAGTTTAGATCTTTATTTCTGAGAAGTATATGCCAAATAATAGGGGGCCCAGAACTGACCCATGTGACACCCCACTGGTACCAGGTCTGCTGGTTAATGTGGAGTTGACCACTACGATAGTGTGTGTCCGGTTTGTGAACCAGTTAGTAACCTATCTTACAATGAAGGGGTTTACATTCACTTTGCTTAGTTTATCAATAATGCCTGGGTCTGGGATTGTGTCGAAAGCCTTTGCCAAGTTGAGGTATACTGTGGTCAAATCTGCCCTCCTCAATGGCCCTGGTTACATTTTTGAAAAAAGCCAAATTGGGTAGGATCCAGAGTTTGGAAGTCATCTATGTCTTTATTTATGAGGTCCATAATGATACATTCCATGGCCTTACAGATGAGGCTGTTTAGGCTTATGGGTCTGTAATTCCCTGGGTCTGTTGCTATGCCACCTTTGTGGAGGGGAATAACTGTAGCTGTTCTCCATTCTGCAGGAACAAAGCCTGTAGTTATACTACAATTGAAAATGATAATTAATGGTGATGCTAGTTCATGTTTTAGCATGTTTAGATGACAGCCTGGGATGCCGCCTGGTTCCATACAAGCTGTGTTTTTTGCCTTAGACAAGGCTTTGATGACCTGTTCAGATATGTAGGGTGGGGGAGTGGCTAGGGCAAGGTTTGTGATAAGTTTAAGAGGGGATAGGGGGATGACATTTTTGCCAATGCTATCTGCTAGCAGTTTTACAATCTCTGTGGGGTCAGTGTGTGTGATACAGTTGGTCACAAGTTCTGCACATGCTTGTGTCCTACCTTTTAGGCTATGTACGTAGTTGTAAAAGGTCTTATGGTTATCCTTGGCTATGCTGGCTAAGTGTTTCTCAAAGAGACCCTTAGAGGATTGACAAGTTGTCTTATTTGCCTGTTGAGGCTGAGGAGGGTGCTTTTTCATTGTTGGGGTCCCACCTTCATTTTCACGGATAGCAACTTTTGCGTTTATTCTAGTTTGTTGATGCTGGATGTCTACCATGGTGGCTTGTTTTTACTTGGGGCTCTGGCTTTGATTCTTTCTGGCACAGCCAAGTCTATATGATTATGCAAGTGATTGTACAGGGCTTAACCAGTCCCTCCCCTCTCTAACCACACCCCCATAGGCAGCAAATCAAAACTCATATCTCAACTAGCCCACCCTTTTCTAAATTGTACACCATACTTCCTTGCACTACTTTCTGCCTATCATTATTTCTCATATCCAACGGGCATAACTATTGTCCTACCTCACTATCTCCCCACCCTTTACTACATATTCTTATTTCTATTTTGTTCAGATTTTCCCATTTCTTATTTTTCAAACTCATTAGCAACATTTCAAGCATATTACCATCCATTCACTTACTCTACAATGTATCATGTAAACTATGCTTTACCTCTCCCTGTAATATTAGCCCTGCTATTCCTTGCCCTCCATGCTACCTCCTTCCCATCAAACCTTCCCCTTATAATCACTACCCAGCATTGTCTGTACCTGATGAGCACCATCATGCCAAACCTACTATTTATATCTTCCCATATATCTAAAATACCTCCCCTACACTACTCTTCACTCCTAAATATTTCTGCACCCAAAATTCTACCACCGCATTACACATCTATCACAGCCTGATTTCTAAACTGAAACATCTTACCCTCCACTACCTTACCCACATCAAACTCCAGTGTGATATCCATCCTAATCCAGGCCCAATCCCTTCCTCTCAAACCCATTACACTGACACATCCACTAACCCAACACCTTGCTCCTGTCTACCACAAAAATCAGGTAACCCTGACTTGCTTATCATTAATGCCAATCTAAGAAGCCTAATAAACAAAGTCCACAAATTTCAGGCCACTATTGTACTATACACCCCTGATATATTTGTCATTACTGAAACATGGCTTAAGCCCCATATTAAATATGAGGAATTTCTTTCTAGTGGCTATATTATCCTGAGAATTGACAGAGTAGCTAAACATGGAGGTGGGATTGCCATATTATTTAAAGAAAATCTTAATTTAGTACACCTCAACAATACCCCACCTGATATCCCTAACCTTGAAATTTTGACAGCACACCTTGAACTAAATAACCATAAGTCCATTATCTTTATTGCTTCCTACCTACCCCCTGCAAAAAAATCTCCAAAGTATAGAAAAAAATCCTAGGAATGGGCCTCTACCAACTTCGACCATGAAGCTATAATACTAGGAGACTTCAATCTTGACTGGACCACCTGCACTTTTAATACCCCTACAAACTTCATTAGTCTATATAATTTCTGTCAAAGAATTAACCTTCCCACATGCATTGACAAGCACTCCAACAGACAATCCACTCTAGGCTGGATTTTAACTAACAAGCCCAATATTACATATGATGCAGGTTGCCTTCCTGACACACTAAGTGATCACTTCCCTACTTACTTGGATAGAAAGCATTTTCAGAATTTCTCCAATACTTAATTTCACCACATTTGCAACAAAAACATTTCTCTTCATCATTATTTAACTCTCGATGTCTACAGTATGATTGGACACCCTTAAAACATCTTCCACTTGATAGCGCAGTTCAGTATTTCAATACCTCTTTCCTTCAAATACTCAATGAACTAGTCCCCATAAGAAACATACGCACCAACTCTAATAGGCTTCCCTGGCTATCAAAAGACACAATTCATTTACTAAAACAGAGGGATAGAGCCTTTCTCACTATCAAAGCAGTAGAATTAAGAAAACCTCACTACCTACCAGCAACTTAGAAATCAAACTAAAAAAACTAATAAAACAAGACAAAAAACCCACTTCCAAACAAATCAGCTAAAATACCAGAACAATCCCAAAAGATTCTGGCAAACAATTAATCTCCTTCTCAACCCAGGAAAACCCACTACCCCAGCCCCAACACTGACCAACCAAAACGAGTCCATAGCCTCTCAATTTAACTCCCACTTTATTAACTCAATCACCTCCCTACTCAGCAACACCCACAGCTCACCTTCTACCATACCTCAAACTCCTGATAAAAACACTACCCTTCTCCAACTCAAACCATTTCAAACCAACTATATAAAAACTCTTACTTCCAAATTAAAACATTGCACACTAGCCGCTGAACAGCTACCTGGTGACTTTCTTCAACTAGCTGCCTTTTCCATAGCTTTCCCTATAGCTCTTCTAATCAACCGCTCTATCTCTGAATAGTATGTACCATCCCTCTGGAAAATATCTCACATAATACCCTTACATAAAGGCAGCCACCCAGCTGATATATCCAACTATAGACCTATAGCTATACTGTCCCCACTTGCCAAAATCTTAGAAAAATGCATACATAATCAAATATTAGACCATTTCTTGACAATAATCTACTATCCATAATACAAAACGCCTTCCGGCCCAAGCACAGTACAGGACAACACTAACCAGTTTTACTAACACTGTATACCAGCTTAAAAACAAAAAACTAACTAGTATCTGCTACCTTCCTAGACATGGCAAAAGCATTTGACACTGCATCACATGAAATACTGCTAAACAAATTAGCCATCTACCACTCCAGCTCTGAAACCGTAAAATGGTTTCATAGCTACCTGACTGACAGAAAACAAGCCACTCTATGGGAAAATAAACTCTCCACTCAACTCCCTATAAGAGTAGGAGTCCCACAAGGCTCAATCCTCGGTCAACTCCTGTTCACTATCTTTACTAATGACCTTCATACTGCAGCTAACTCAGACTCAATTGTACAATATGCTGATGATATTTCCCTGATCTGTTCTGCCCCCACAATCAAAGAACTCCAAGAAAAAACCCAAGCAGCCCTCCACAGTATAGAAAGTTATCTAACTCTCCATCAACTTATACTTAACCCCCCAAAAAACAAGCTTATGGTCTTCCACCAAAACCCAACATCTAAGAATCTACCTCCTATCTATATTTCTTCTTCTAATTTCACTTTAATAGAGCCAGGAGAACATACAAAACTTCTCGGTGTTACAATTGATAGCTAACTTAGGTTTGATAAACACCTTGCTCTAACCATTAAAAAGGTGCATGCCAAACTGGGTTCACTCTACAGAGCAAAAACATTTCTCACTGACCAAGCCAGACTCGCTACTGCTCAAACCTATCTATTATCTTCCCTTCTATATTGCTCTCAAATATTTACCAACTTTCACAAATCTGACCTAAATAGCCTCATATCTTGCTATAAGAAAACTGCTAAATTCGCCACAAATCAACCTCAAAGATCTCACTACTGTACTGCACTAATACAGCTAAACTGGCTAGAGCTCCCTCATGTCTTTACCCTGACTCAGCTATTTACCACCCATACAGTCCTATACAAACCTGAAAACTGCCCAGCTCTATCAGATCTAGTCCAACCCTAGAGTAACCTAACATCCCTTAAATCTGCTGACAAAATATTGTTAAAAGTTAGTAAAGCCCAAAACACTTACGGCACCTCCCTTTTCTCCAATGCAATAGCCAAGCAATGGAACTCTTTTCCACAACATATACTCACCATCAATAACACACTAGCATTTAAGCAGACCCTAAAAGAATATTTATCTAAACAAAGGCTTTGCTCCTGTACTAACCCAGGCTAAACACCTCTACCCACAAATATCTATATCCACCTTCTACCTTCCCTTCTTAGCATCTCCTGGCTTTTAAATCTGTATCCCAAATATCTATGTCCACCTTCTACCTCCTTTTCTTAGTATCTCCTGGCTTTTTGAATCATTCTCCCAAAATAATTGCAGAAAAGAAATGATGTATGGAAAATGATAACGTTTGAAATGTTTTTGACAATTGCTTATAATTGTTAATTATCTTTCAGTATGGCTAACTTTGATACTCTTGATTTTTAACACTATGGTTAGAACTTGTAATTGTTATTTCCTTTATGTTGTTGTGTCTTTCGGCTTTTCCTGGTTAGGGGTCACCACAGCGGAACTCCAGTCCGCTAATGATTGATAGTTGATTTTTACGTGCTGAGTTACCAGCCCTGATGCACAACCTTCAACAAAGGTACACCCATTCACGCATGTTTCACGCAGAAGATGCTCTAGCTGAGAATTGAACCGGACAGCATCTGACTGTGAAGTGACAACGCTACCGCAGCACCACCACCGCAGGTCTATGAGCTATAATTATTGTAACATGCACGTTATTCATAAATTCTATTGTGATCTACCTTGGAGCTTTTATCCTCGGGTCTCCGCTGAAAACATGCTTCTGGCCTAGCCAGACACTACCCGGTTAACAAACAAACAAAATAAATAAATAAATAAATACATAAATAAATAAATCCTAGGAGGATATAGTTTGCCTTGGTGAAGTTTTTAGTCTGATTTCGCCCTTTGTGAGTTCTTGTGTCAGCTCGAAGGTGGCTAATTTGTGGTCAGATTTAAATAATGAGGGTCTGACAGTTGTGGTAGTGCATCTGTTTGACATGTTAGTGAGGACCAGATCTAGTATTTTTGTTCCTCTTGTGGGGGTATGAACAATTTGCTCTAGGGCATTTGAGTTAACAAAGTCAAGGAACATTTGTGCTAGTGGGTTCAGGCTACAGTAAGTTTCTCAGCTGATGATGGGATAATTGAAATCCCCATAACCAGAGTTCAGTAATGTTTGGATTGTCTCCAGTTTGGTCATGTAGCCTTCATGCACATAATGACCCATGGAGGTGGGCCTATAACTGGCTATGACTTGAATGGGGGTCATATCTACCGTAATCTGAACTCGGAGTAACTCCATGGAGTTGTCCAATCTAACTAGACGGGAAGTCAATTTAATCTCTACTACAGATAGAAACACCACCTCCTTTGGTTCTCACACATTCATATTGCCGTTTGAAGGTGTGGAAGGCATTGTAGCCTTGCAAAGCCAGGGTACACTCTGAGGCCTTGAACCAGGTTTCTATGACTGCACAGACATCTACATCTTCCAGTGATAGAAATGGTTTCAGGGTGTGCAGTTTGAAGGTGTGGAATACATTGTAGCCTTGCAAGGAAAGGGTACTCCCTGAGGCATTAAACCAGGTTTCTGTGACTGAACAGACATTTACATCTTCCAGGGATAGAAGTGCTTCCAGCGTGTGCAGTTTTTGGTTTAAGCTCCTAGCATTTAGCAGCATGGCCCTTATTTTGTTATGATTCACAGATTTCACATTGTTAAGTTTGTTTTCAAGACTTTGCCTAAAAAGGCACTAGGGGGAAGGCAAGATCCTTTGCCAGCAGCTGAAAGCCTAGAGGTGCCAGGTGCAAACCGTCTCTGGCAAAACAGCGAGGTTTGTCGACCATGGCTTCCCAGGCTGACAGGAACTGGATCCCCTTTAAATGACAGCAAAAACTAAGCCAGTTATTCAAATTTGTTTATACTGTGGCATCATTCTAGGTGAAGGTAGTATGCTGTTCAAGGCTAGGGACATACCTGCCTGGGAAATATATTCAGATAGCTCAACCATGTCTCTCTTCATATAGTCTTTTTGACTGTTATGCCTTATGGGCTTGATAGGTGAGACACTGGTGTTGCTATGTGTCATGGGTGTTGCAGGAACTGTGTTAGTTGTAGCAGACTTGTGTTTTGGAGGTCTCTGGTGTCTTGGTAGGTTTTTGAGATAAACCCCGCATATGTTAATTTTTGTGTTGGATGCATACTATGTTTATGAGTAGTGGTACTATGTGCATGTGTAGTGGTAGGTGGGTTGACAACCTCTTCCGTGTAACTGTTTTGAGTGCAAGAGATCATGGATTCAAGATTCTTGGTGTAAGTACATCTCTCACACTCTGTACTACAGTGAGTCATTAGTAGTGGGCTGTCGGTGTACATGAGGCAATTGCTACACTGCCTAAAGAGACCCAAGTCAACAAGGTTTGCAGGAGAAACAAGGGTGGTCCAACTGTCCATAATTCTAGTTGAAGACTGTTGTTACTGGGGGGGGGGCTTTTCTGGATTGATCAAGGAAGAGTATAGTGGATGAATATTTCTGCAAGGGTTTTCTTTTTTTGTTGGTACTTTAACAGGTTTCAACTCACTAGCAGTATTTTTTCACTGGGAAAGTACTAAGGATGAGGGCTACACTAATGTACTACAGCTGTAACTAAGGGAAAAACTGTTGAATTTATCTTTCCAACTATGGCACACAATTGCACAGCAGTGTGTGATGCTGTACAAAGCACAAACAAGCAGAAACCCGCACAAATGCAGGGCTTAAATACCAGAAGCTAAAAACTTGAAAAAAATTAAAAAAAGATTCAAAAGGACCAATGATGATGCTCATTTCAAATCCTACATCAACCACCCTTAACCAGATGTGATTCTTCTTCTTTCAGCTTTTCCCATTTAGGGGTTGTCACAGCAGATCACCTGTCTGCTCATGGTTGGCAGTGGAGCTTTACAGTGTTGAGTTGCCAGCCTGGCACCCAACCTTCTACAGAAGGCACACACTTGAACGCACTCACACCAAGGGCCAATTTAGAGTGTCCAATCCACCTACAGTATGTCTTTGGGAAGAAACCGGAATGCCCAGAGGAAACTCACACAACTAGAGGGAGGACATGCAGACTCAGCACCCCAACTAAGAATCGAACCAGAGAACCCCTTGGTGGGAGGCAGCAACGCTAACCACTGCACCATCGCAGCTGCACATTAACCACATGGGATTCAATCAACATAATCCTGTCATCAGAGTGTGGAAAGGCCCCTTCCAATCCAAGATGGCCTGGAAAACATGCTCAGAACAAACAGCCATTACAAAGAGACCCAGATGCAGCAAACCTGTATTTGGATTATGCTACAGTTACTAATGACCCTAGTTTCAGTGGGAGCCACTAGAAAATGTTTAACGCAGCAGAAAAAATAGCAGTGAAACACTAAGAAAATGTTTAAAACATCAGAAAGTCAACAAGGAGACTCTAAAGAATGTTTTAAACCGCTAACAAATCAGTTATTATAACGCTGCTTGGTGGGAAACAAACAATGAAATAGCAAAAACAGCTTAGTAAACAATGAAAACAGCAATACAATTTGACTTAACAGGCACAGTAAGTCTAGTCAGTGGTTTTACTGTCATCTTATTATTTCTGTCGTTTGTATTTGTGATTTCATCCATTCAATCACCACCATAAGCTTGTAAATATAAAAGTGCAGATGGGGTGTAGACTGACTGATAAATCATCCTAGGACTGTAGTATTTACTGTCTAAAGAGTGTAGGCTAATAGCTTTAGTATTGTCCCAGTTCAGATTTGCTGGCTCTGGGCCTGTTTGTCCTTGCAGTGATTGTTCAGATCACATGAACAGGCCATCTTGAATTAGCAGAAGCCTTTCTTTACCTTCTTGGCTGGATTGTGTTGATTGGCTGCTGGTGCTGGCTAGTGGGGGCTGGTTCTTTTGTGCTTTAAAAAAAAAAGTTGTCTAAGGTTGTATCTTCTGGTATTTAAGCCCTAACTTTGAGAGGGTTCTGTCTATACACACTGAGCAGAGGGGAGGAGGAGTGTTGACTACAACTCTGATCTGAGATATATAAGTATCCTGCTTTTTGTCTTATTTATACTGATTATTGCTTCTAGCAATATATATATATATATATATATATATATATATATATATATATATATATATATATATATATATGGTTCTACCTGACATAACCGACACTGCAAAACACCGACAACACAAACATCGACACCACATAATCGACAAACCATAAACACGAAACCTCACATGCCCGACAATCAAATAACCGACGGTCCACAAACACGAAACCTCATACGCTGCACACACCACAATAACAATAAACTGACAAAACACATCCCCTGTCCAAAAACCACACACACAACACAAGCACACCAAAATCCTCACAAACCCACACTAAACCTCACATACACAACTATCTACAACCCTAACCCAAACCCTTACCCTAAGGTCTGTCACTATCGCACACTCAGCTAACTCGCGCCCTAACCCTAACTCACTTAACCCGCCCCTAACCCAAAAAATACTACTACCGCACACTTACCTAACACGGGCCCTAACCCTAACTCACTTAACCCGCCCCTAACCCAAACACTATCACTACCGCACACTTACCTAACCTGCGCACTGACCCTAAATCACTAAACCCACCCCTATCCCCACAGACCGTCAATATCCATACTTACCTTACTCGCACCCTAACGTCCGTCACCACTGCATACTTACACAGCCTTTTTCCAAGTCAGTATACTCGGCGTCGGTGTTTTGATCCGTAGCGTTGGTCTTCCGGATTGTCGATCTTCTGGCGCTCGCAAATTCGTTGTCGGTGAAATCAGCTGTCGGCTATCTCAGGTAGAACCATATATATATATATATATATATATATATATATATATATATATATATAAATATAGCACTTTTATTGCCTGCTGAATACTTTTTACTGTATTTTATTGCTATTAACTAATCTGCACGGGTAACTGATATTTTTCAGTTAAAAACATTCTGTAGAGTCTCTTTGCTCCTTTATCTGTTTAAAAACTTTCATTTTGTGGCTCACTGCTGTCATAAAGATTTCTGTAGTGTTTACTGTCTAAGGAGTGTAGGCTAATAGCATTAGCATTGATCCCTACCCTTCCTCCCTGTTGGTGTCTTGTTATACTTGGTGGCTTTGCAGTTGCCCAACCCTACTGTAAATTTGATCTGAGACACTCCTCCCAGTCTAGTGTCATTAGCTCATTCTACCTAATACAGAGATTACATCTGAGAAGGCCTTCTGTTACTCCTTTCTCCCTTTCTTAAAAAAAAAAAATTGCCTGAATCTCCTTGTGTTCTGGTTGTGCTCCTTAAACATTTTGGAAATATAGAGTATATTTTAGTGTATTTATTATAACTGTATTTGCATTAATATTGCTACAACTCAAGTGCTCTAGGTTGCACTGCATCTGAATTGTTTGTGTGTTTTAGCTGCTTTTCTGTATATATAGGCTTCCCTGTATATGTAGATTAGCTAATTATTCTACTGTGTTACTGCCTCTAAAATCGTTTTTCAGTTGTGCACTTGCCTTGCTTCATTTAAAAAAGCTTTAAATTGCTAATTATGTAGAGTTTTAATTGCGTTTCTGTAGTGTTTACTGTCTAAGGAGTGTAGGCTAAGTATGTTAGCCTTTTCTGTGTTTATTTGCTGTATTACTGCATTGTTTAACCTGTTTTAACAAAAAAAAAATACTATCTTGTTTGCTCGTTTCCCACCTTTCCTATCCAGTATTGTCCAGATCCCAGGCTTTGCTTATCGCATGACTTTATTTTCTGTGTTCAGAGCTATCCAGACCTTGCTGTGGTAGAGGGAAGTCCTATTGCTTACCAGTGGGAGTGGTGAGCATTGTACTGCCTATCTAACGCTAGAGGAGTGGTTTCCAGCTCTGAAATTGTAATTTTATTAGCCTTTTTGGGCTGATTTCTATCCCTTTCAACTTGCTGGCTTAAAAATACATGTGTTTGCACATTTTTCGCATCATGCAGCACTGTGGGGCTACAGTTAAACTATTCCAGGTGCCAGAAAGTCTGCTTTTCAAAATTTCCATTAGAACTAGCTGGTTTCTCAGTAGTAGAACTAAAATCTGAACCACTGCGACTAGCACTTGCTCTAGAACCTGCTGGAAAGCACTAGGAAGCCTAAAACTGATACAAGCACTCAACTCTCCTTGTCAATAAGTAGAAATTAATAGTAGGCACTAAACAGCCTATAATTGCAAAGTACATTGCAAAGGTAAGGGAAAACATCTTTTGTACTTTACAAAAAAGCATCTAAACAGGCATGTCCAAGGGTCGGCTTCTGGTGATTTCTCCTGTCCACCTGGTGAATCTTGACATACTGGGGCAATGCAGCAACTGCCTCATGTACATAGACAACCCTCTTCTCCTACCACCCAACACTACAACCTGCGAGAGATGCACTTACATAGCCAAACTGGAAGCAAAGCTTTCTCCGGCCAAGATTGTGCTAGACAGTCAAGAGGAGAAGGTTAACACCTGCACTACACCTCAAGCAACTCATAGCACTTCAAAACTCACACCATCAACACCCACACATAGCAACACTAAACCCACATATGCAGAGGCCCTTAACATTAACCTGCCCAAGCAACAAGGACCTCTGAAGCTGAAACGCAAACAAACACCAGTCACAACCAATGTGACACATAGCTCACAACACCAGTGTGCCACCCAAACACCGCCCCTAAGGCAAGACAATGTACCCAACACTTTAGTCATCAGTGACTCTATAGTCAGGCACACTGATGTCCCACTCACCAGGCTGAACAAGGAGAGAAATACAGTCAGCTGCCTGTTGGGTGCCAGGATCCGCCACATAACTCATGCACTCAAGTCACTCCATAATATGACTCTGTCATTGTCCATGTTGGAGTGAATGACTTGAGACGTACCTCCCAGGACTACATGAAAAGAGACATGGAAGAGCTCTCGGATCATGTGGCCAAGGCAGCTATGACCCTAGCCCTGAGCAGCACCCTGCCTTCGGCCAGAATGATACCACAGTATAAGGACAAAAGGATTGACTTCAGCAATTGGCAAAGCTTCTGGTGTCATACAAAGGGGATCCAGTATCTGTCTGCCT
Organism: Protopterus annectens; assembly: GCF_019279795.1. Classification (NCBI taxonomy): domain Eukaryota; kingdom Metazoa; phylum Chordata; order Ceratodontiformes; family Protopteridae; genus Protopterus; species Protopterus annectens. Next base: position 1,126,484,310 of record NC_056727.1, on the reverse strand, counting down.
GGGAAGACATGATCGACAAACCACGATGCTTTGCCAGAGATGGCCTGCACCTGTCACCCCTGGGATTCAGGTTACTGGCTAAAGCTCTTGCCATAGTGCCTTTGTTAAGCATGGTTCAAAGGACAAAAGCACCACCATAACAGATACAAGCATGCAAAATCTGAAGGTTATGCTACTCAATGCTAGAAGTCTAAACCTCAAAATGCACTCTCTCATGGCACTCCTAGAAATGGAGAACATCGATATCTGTGCAGTAACTGAGACCTGGTACAAGGTTCCAGAGAGCACCCCTGCAATACCAGGCTACAACTCTTACCACACAATTCGTCCACAAAACCAAGATCAAAGCACTAAAGGTGGAGGAGTGTCCATATTCACCAAGGATATTCACACCTCCAGGCTAGTTGCCCAACACAGTGCATCTGAAATTCTCCAGGTGCAACTAACACAGGTAAGACTTTAATCCAAATTGAAGCTTGCTACAGATCCCCCACCATGCCCCAAGATTCTCACTACACCTTTCTAAACATACAGGAAAATATTAAGATACAACCAAACACCCTAATCCTGGGTGATTTCAACTACCCTGCCATTAACTGGGAAAACTACTCGGGTACCAACACCTTTTGCAAATGGTTCTTGGAATTCATAAATTCCAATGCCCTAGATCAACTAATCCATTGTCCCACCAGGGGCTTCAGTATCCTGGACCTGGACATTACCAATATGGGAGATAGATTCTCCACACCAGTTGTCACCCCCTCATTGGTCAGATCTGATCATAACCAAATCACTCTTGACATCCACATCCCACCCCCAACCCCCAGTAAGGAAACCTCAGTAAAAACTTCTCCAAAGCCAACTTCATGCTACTCAAGTCAGAAGTGACAAACTTCATGATACCCATGTAGACGGGATCTGAAAATTCGACTGCTAAATCCTACACTAAGGCAGTGTACGAACACATCCACTCATGTATGAATCGTGCCATCCCAAATAGATCCAAGATGCTCTCCTCCAAAAAAGGAAGCCAATCTGGTGGTCCCCTGCTATAAGCAAACTATACAACAGAAGGAAGAAACTGTTGCAGAAAAGAGGAAAATCCCAGGATGCAAAAAACTCCCTCACCCACCTTAGTAAGAAGCTGAGATCCCTCATAAAATCCTCAAAAGCTAGTTATGAAAATAAAATTGCCAAAGATTCCAAAGGCAACCACAAGGCATTCTATAGTTATGTCAAGAATCTAAATGGCAATGCTCAGATCTGCTCTGAGCTACAACCGAATGACATTAAATATACTGATCCCAAGGATATTGCCAATATCCTGGCAGATCAATTTAGTGCCAACTTCACCCTCCTCTCACCCCCTAAAGGGCCCATCTCAATACCAAAAGATTGCCAAATTCCAGTAATCATGGCTACACAGGTAGAAACCACACTCCCCAAAGTTAAGAATACAGCATCCATGGGACCAGATAACATCCCGGGCTGTGTACTACATGAACTACAAAATGAACTGGCACCTCACCTAAGTGTCATGTTTAATCATAGCCACACCTCAGGCTTCATGCCCACTGAGTGGCGCACAGCTACAGTTATCCCACTCCACAAGGGGGGATCCACCTTTGATCCTGGGAACTACCGTCCCATCAGTCTAATGAGCCTGTTCTGCAAGGGCATGGAATGCATTATCATGGAACTTATAAACAAAAACACTGGCAACCTTCAAACACTGGATCCCACCCAGTTTGAGTTCGTGAAGGGCCGATTTTGTCACCTAAACCTGATTTATTTCTTTAAATCAGTCTCCAGAGCTGTGGATGAGGGCAAGGCAGTCCAGGCAACCTATCTGGCCTTTGCCAAGGCCTTCACCACCATCCCTCACTCTGGAATAATAGATAAACTTACTAAGCTGGGCATAAATCCCTATGTCACTCAATGGGTTGCCAACTGGCTTATTGACAGAACCCAGACTGTAGAAGTAGCTGACTCCAAATCCAGCTCCAGACAAGTGACAAGTGAAGTACCTCAAGGTTCAGTCCTGGGACCACTCTTGTTTGGCATCTACTTCTCTGAAGTACAGGCCAACACTAAGATCTCTGGCTAACAAAGTTTGCAGATGACTGCAAACTGGGAGCAATTACTGAATCCCCAAATGATGTGGATATTCTACAAAAGGGCCTTACAGAAACAGATGCCTGGTGCCAGAGCCATGGGCTCAAGCTTAATGCCAAGAAATGTATAGTTATCCCCTTTGGAAAAAAAACATGTACCTATGAATTACCACAAAGGTGGCAGTACACTAAACATCGAAAGTGTGATTAGAGACTTAGGGACACAGGTGGACAGCAGTTTCGCCTTCGATAACCATATCGCCACAACAATCAGGAAATCCTTCTATGTGGCACACCTCATCACTAAGGGCTTTTCATCCAGAAAAAAGGAGGTCATTGTCCTACTGTACTCATCCCTCATTAAACCCATTATAGAGTATAATGCCCCATTTGGTATGTACCTCACAAAACATCTGCAACAGCTGGAAAGGCCGCATAAATACCTCACTAAAAGAATCACAGGCCTAATGCAGATGCCATATGCTGACCATCTAAAAAAAAGCTCCAGCTATACTCTGTGGCATATCGTCTACTCAGAGGTGATCTCTGCTTAACATACAAGGCCATGTCAAACCCTGAGCTGTTGGACATGCTCCACTTAAAGAAATCCCAATCTCTCAGAGCCACACACTCCAGGGATCTAAACCTTGTCATCACAATGAACAAAACATGCTGGAGGGATAGGTTCCTGACCCAGAGACTTCCCATACTCTGGAATAGACTGCTCATACATGTCAAGCATAGCATCTCCTTGGCCCTCTTCAAAAGGAACCTTGATGATTGGATGGGAGATAGGAAATTCACCTCGGGGATCATGTCAATTGCGCTGTTAGACAGGGGTCCAGGGAAGTAAATATTGTGGGAAGAAATATCCTGGGAATTGTTTTGGCTAGGCTTGTATATGCCCTAGGGCTGATAGCCTAGTACCAACTTATGAACCTGTGAACCTATGAACCAACACATTCCAGTACAATGCCAGTAGTATAATGTCTGCAGTACAAAGCCTGTAGTATAAGGGTCTATGTTATATATTCGAACATCCAAAATGTCAATACCATATAGTCAAGACCATATGTTCGACATTCGGAAGTTCGAATATATAATAAAAGAAAAACACACCTTAACAGTGCGAGTAGGAGGGCAAGCCCCCCTGCACCCCCCACATCTCCCTACTTAAATATACCAACTCCGAGACTGCACTTCAGTGCAGAAAAAGGAAATTCTCCCATTCTGCACCATACAGCGCCATTAAAAGTCAGTCTTCAAACACTTGAAATGTTGATCATATGGTCTCGACCATATGACGTTCGACATTTCCAGCGTTTGTAGATTTGACATAGACCCTAGTATAATACATGTAGTACAATGTCTGCAATATAATGCTGGCAGTACAATTTCTGCAGTTCAGGGCCTGTAGTACAATAGATGCAGTAAAATGCTGGTAGTACAAGGTCTGTAGTACAATATTTGTAGTACTACGCTTGTGGTACCCTGCCTGTAGTACAATCCCTATAGTACACTGTATGTAGTACTATGCTTGTATTGCAATCTCTGTAGTACTATGCATGCAGTACTATGTCTGTAGTACAATGCCAGTAGTATATTGCTTGTAGTACTATGCCTGTAGTACAATGTCTATAGTACAATGTTTGTAGTACAATGCGTGTAATGCCATGTCTGTAGTACTACATCTGTAGTAATATGTCTCTAGTATTAAGCCTGTATTGCTATGTCTGTAGTACTAAGCCTGTAGTATGATGCCTCCAGTATGATGTCTGCAGTAGTACACCTGTAGGAAAATGCCTATAGTACATTGTCTGCAGCCCTATGTCTGTAGTAAAATGTCTGTAGTACAATGCCTATATTAAAATGTCTATAGTAGAATGTTTGTAGTATGACGCCTGTAAAACTATGTGTTTAGTACTATGTCTATAGTAATATGCCTGTAGTACTAAGTCTGTAGTACTATGCCTGTAGTACAATGTAGTACAATACGTGCTGTACAACATCTGTAATACCATGCGTGTAGTACAATGTCTGTAGTACAAGGTCTGTACTAGATTGTTTGTAGTACTATGCCTGTAATATAATGTCTGTGGTACAATGCCTGTAGTATATTGTTTGTAGTGCTATGCCTGTAGTACAATGTCTGAAGTACAATTCCTATACTACCATACCTGTAGTACTATATCTGTTGTACTCTGTCTGTAGTATGATGCCTGTAATACAATGCCTGTAGTATGATGCCTATAGTATGATGTCTGTAGTAGTATGTTTGTAGTACAAGGCCTGTAGTACAATGTCTGTAGCACAATGCCTGTAGTATACAGAACTACACAGACAAAGGCAGCACTGTCCCCATGTTTTGTGAACAGCACTGCTACTCAGTCCATACTAGCTAATACTAGACTTTAATATGATGTACAACACATGCAGGGACATTTTTAAAGCTGTTCTGTTTCTTTGACACTATTTTTGGTCATACAGTCATAGCAGCTGTAAGGACTCATTATATTTCACTATAAAGATATTCGGTTGCCAGCCCTTTGCTTGCATTCCCACTGCAGTAATGCAGCCAACAAGTACACATGCTATAGCTTATGTATGTACAGCACAGTACCATGTGCCATGTTTTGATGTTGAAGGGTAAGTACCAGACAATACTGCACCAGTGCCCTTTACAGTGTCCTTCTTGTATGCTTTGCATCTCATGGGGCTAAGAAGTGGTGCATTACAAGCTTATACACAATGCTGACTACTTCAGTATGTATTGCATAGCATAGGGTGGCATACAATTTGTGTAACCTTCAAAAATGCAAGAAGGATGTACCTGACATCCCTGAATCAAAGACATACTCTAGTCACAGGGCAGATGATGTTTATTAGTCCCCTATTATTTCTCAACTTTGATAAATCTAAACTTTGACAATGGGAAATAAAACTCTTGTTTCACCGAGGTGAATTACTCATATGTTTGCTTTTAATAGTACAGGTGCTAATAGAGAATTTATCATAAACCTTACAGTTATCAGTTTTGATCAGATGTTGTCCTGTGATGAGCATATCAAGAAAGTTGCCACTGCAACAGATCAACTTCTTGGTCTTCTTCTTTCGGCTTTTCCAGGTTAGGGGTCGCCACAGCGGATCATCTGTCCGCTCATGATTGGCAGTGGAGTTTTACGGTGTCGAGTTGCCAGCCCGGCTGCCAACCTTCCACAGAAGGCACACACATGCACACACTCACACCTAGGGCCAATTTAGAGTGTCCAATCCACCTACAGCATGTCTATACAAGGCCAAATAGCATTGCACTCCTGACACCATGTGATATGCTTATGTTTTAAAAAATAATCTCCATGTATAATGGCTAAGATTTGTAAAATCAAACTGCTTATTGGAATAACATGAGAGTTCCTTAATCCTTACTGACCTCTGCAGCAGACACAGGAATCTGTAACTACTAAATGCTAGATCCCATTGAGTAATGCATACCTCAGGATGCTGCAATGCACATATGCCTTATGACAGTAAACAGTACAGTATGTCATGGCGGACAGCTTCTTACTATTCAACTTATGCTGTGACATGCCTTCATGCATTGCATTGTGCTGGGTGACCAAAGCACTATTGCACTTTAATGAGGCTTCAGTTATCATGCATCCCTGTTCCTGTACAAGTGATGTTGTTCTATTTTGTTACTTAGACACCCAGATCTGAGGGACAGGACTTCGTGCAGGTTTGGGAGCTTCTGTTGTATGGCCCTACAAAGTGCTACTCTGCACAGTCTGGTCCCGTGTGTAGTCTTTGAACATGAATTCATCTTTTATTTTATGTGTTTTATATATATACATATATATATATATATATATATATATATATATATATATATATATATTTTTTTTTTTTTTTTTTATGTTAATGTTCTTGAGATTTACAGTGTCGTTAATGCAGCAGATTTGAAACCGTATTTACAAGAGATGAATAAGTAACTCACTCATGCATGGTTAGGCATGCCATTTTAAGCATGCCCCTCCTGTGCTGTTTAGAACACTGGTGAAAGTGCAGTCTTTTGACATAAGTCTTTATCCACTAAGCTGCTGAATTAGAAGCCAGATAAGGGCAACATTAGAAACAACCATTTGCATGCTTATTGGAAGGGATGAGAGCAGGTTAACTGCATTAGGTGGCCTAGACAAGAACATTTAACTACTGCAAGAAAGGAAAAGATAGACAGGGGATGTCTCAAGATATGAGCATTTAGAATGTTATAAGGAGGGAAAGAATGGGACACAGAGACTACTCTAAACTGTAGCATTTAAAGTAGTCCAACAGAGGATAACAGGTGGCATAGATATTACCAAAGACATGGGAATTTAAACTGTTAATAGAATGCACTAATAGTGTGAGAACAGTAACTTAGCCATGAACAATGTTATCATTATTATTATTAGCAGTAGTAAGGATAGGAGGTAGGTATAGCTTTGGATACCAGTCCTAACTCTGTTATTACTAACCTGGCCAGGTCAATGGCAAATGGAAATAATGAGTTTGGTAAATGCTATTCTACCGATTTTAGCACAGAAAACAAATAGGAATAAAGTTCTCAATAGACCCCCACACTAAATATGGAAACAATAAGTTTAGAAAAGGGCATTGTAGAAAAGTCCACAGCAAATAAAATTTACAGCAATAAAGTTCCTAAGTGTCCCTCACCACACTCCCATAAATGAAAATAATGAAAATATAAGTTTGTTTTGGATATTTCCTTCAAAATAGAAAAATGCTGCAGTGGCTTCAGTGCCCCCTCCCTTGGAAATGGAAGTGCTAAGCTAGGTAAAAAGGACAAGGCCTGATTTGTCCATAGACCTTACAATTTTCCTTCAGGAATTCTGAACCAAAACCAGGTAAACACAAGAGCAGTATTTCTGATATGTGCTGTAGTTCCTTGCAATTTCTGCTTGAATGTGGGATATTGAAATTCATTTCTTAGCCTCCATTGCCATCTCCTGGCACAATGAACATAGGAAAAGGTCGAGTCAACTCGCAGCATTATCCAAATGACTTTCATTAAGAATAAACATTTTACTTTATATTAGCAAATCCTGACCTCATATTTTAAGATAATCCCAGTCTGACCTTAACTGTCTCTCAGCCTCTGAACTGGTAATTGCAAGCATGTGTTAACAAGAGAAAAAGCATGTCTGTATTCCTCAACATTTTTCAAAGTAGAGTAGTTCTTTGAAATGTTGTGAATTAGACCTACACCCCACTAAAACCAGTAATACTTAACTCCACCTTATGCAAATATTAAGTCTGATAATTAGGTCTTAAAAGATTATTAGCCAATGCTTTAATAAAGTCTCACAAAATCACTTTTTTTCATTTTTAATAGTGTTTCAGCAGCATAGGTAACACAGCATACATATTACTCCCTCCTATTTCAGCTGCTCTGCTCAGTCAAATGTATGTCTAACCCAGTTAGTTCCATTCCTTTAGGTTGCCTAACCAAGCTCCTCATCAGGAGCTTCCGTATCAGCTTGTCCAGTATTTTCTCTTTCCAATCAGGCAGAATTATTACAATCTCACATACTTAGCAGCAAGTACTTTCAGGCCAGTTTAGAGCATTATCTAACTATCTACCCCTTAATTAACAACAACAACATCAAAAATACTCTTAGCATGACCAGATATCCCTTTGCAACACTTTTTCCTGCTGAAATCTAAATTGTCATAGTATTTACTTAAACCCAATCATGCTAATTTTTCCTCCTGAATCATAATTTGTCATAATATTTACTTAAACCCAATCCTACCCACCAGTTTTGTAGTAAGGCTATCCATAACTGCTCCCAATCCAAAAATTATCTACAAAGAGGTCATCTCCTAAATGCAGGAAGCATCAATAGCAGCACGAATCCGCTAGATTCCTGGCTTAGCTTGAATTCTCCAAAATAAATCAGTATAACACAAATTGTAGTTAATAACACATCCTCAAACCTGGAATGCTTCTTCCAGGATACAAATACTTCTTCAGTCATGAGACTACAACAGAGAAGGATGAAGCACTGTGCTCCTGTCAGTGGTGGTTCCTGGTTACTTTTCTTACTGAGGTACAATATGGGCACAGTATCTAGCTACTGGGATACAAGAAAAAAAACACAACATGTGTAAAAGATACATATCTGCTTCTATACAAGCTAAGTCTGCCTTTCTTCATTGGAACGTATTCCTGTAACCAAATTAATTAAAATACATCTCTCAGCGTCATGACCCTCAACTACTACTCTTGCCATTGCTTGATCTAGATATGTGCATGCAAAAAATATTCATGCTTTGAATTCATAGGATCATAGGATCATATGAGGTTACTAGGCAATTGGCTCTGAGGCCCTTGTAAGCCTAGCTAAGGGTTTATCTCTTGTTTAGACAAATCAGCACCTGATGCCCCTATCCAGTAGGGATACAGGAGGAATCCCAGGGGTATAGTTTCTTTTTTTCATCCAGTTATCCAGGTTGTGCTTAAAAAGGGTTAAAGAGGTACTCTGCTTGATGCGGAGAGGGAGTCTAATTCTAGATGGGGGAGTGTCTGGGACACAAATCTGTCCTGCCAACAAAGTATTGTTGATGTCACAACCAGGTCGAAGCCATGCATGTGGGTTACTCAAGTAAAGCTTGACTTGCAGATATGCAGCAGTCCCATCAAGGTGGGGTCTGTGATCACCTTGTATGCCAGACAGAGTTCACCTCTGATGAGTCTGTATGAAACTGAGTAGAGAGATAGGGATTTTAGCCTATCTGTGTATGGTAGATGTTTGAGGACCTGGATTCTCCTGGTGAGGAACCTCTGTGGTCTCTCCAGCTGCTGCATGTGCTTTGCAAACTACATATCAAAAGGAGCGTTGTACTCAATAATGGGCCTTATAAGGGTAGAATACAGGGATGTTATGACCTCCTTGTCCTTGAATGAGATACCCTTACTTATGAGGTGGGCCATGTAGAAGTCTTTCTGTACAATGGAAGCAACATGGTGGTCAAAAGTCAAATTGCTGTCAACTTGTGTGCCCAAATCCCTCACGACTGATTGCGTGCTTAGGACATTGTTATTAATGTGATAATTTGTGTGGATGTCACTCTCCCCAAAGGGGATAATGATGCATTTTTTAGTATTCAGCTTGAGGCCAGGTTTCGGCCACCAGTCATTTGTCTGAGTCCCTCTTGGAGGATGTCTACATCACTAGCGGAATTGATTAGAGCACCCAGGTTGCAGTCATCTGCAAACTTGGTCAGCTATAGCCCACTGGTTTTGGCCTGCATCTCAGATAAGTATATCCAAAATAACACAGGCCCCAAGACCGAACCCTGGAGTATGCTGCTTATTATGGGTCTACTGCTTGAGGTGGCATCCCATATCTTGATTAAATGTGTTCTATCAGTGAGCCAGTTTGTCACCCATCTGGTAACATATGGATTGATGCCTAGTTGAGAGAGTTTATCTATTATACACGAGTGGGGAATAGTCTCAAAGGCTTTGACCAGGTCAAGGTAGGTGGTGTGCCCCATCTTCTCCTCATCCATGGCTTTGGATACTGTCTCAAAGAAGTCAACGAAATTTAGCAGACATGACCTCCCCTTGACAAAGCCAAACTGTGTGGGATCAAGTGTTTGGAGGTTGTCAATGTCCTTGTCAATGAGCTCCATGATAATCTGTTCCATGGCCTTGCAGATCAGGCTACTTAGGCTGATAGGTCTATAATATCCTGGATTGGTGGATGCTCCACCTTTGTGTAAAGGGATGACAGTGGCTGTCCTCCACTCAGCTGGGATGAAGCCAGTACTCAGGCTTTGGTTGAATAGGGTGCCTAATGGTGCTGCAAGTTTCTGCCTGAGTTCATGTAGGATGCAGCCTGGGATGTTATCGGGTCCCATGGAAGCTGTATTTTTGCCTTTGAGAGAACAGTGATGACCTGTTCCCTAGATATAAGGGGGAGGGGCAGGTACTGGGGATGCCCTGATTTAATGATGGGGGGACAGAGGGATAAAATATTTGCTGAATCTATCAGCCAGCAAGTTTGCTATATCTACAGCATTTGTACATGTGGTATCCTTCACCACCAGTTCTGAACAGATCTGGGTGCTTCCTTTGAGGTTGCGGACATATGTGAAGAAGGCCTTATGATTGTCTCTAGCAGATGTGGCCAGTTTGGATTCAAAGTTTGCTTTGGAGGATTTCACTAGTGCACTTATTTGCATGTTCAGGCAAAGGAGACATTCCTTCTAATTAGGCATGTGCTCCTTCTTGGTCTTGGACAGCATTTTTTTCCCTTTTGTTGGAGAGTTTATTTATTGCAGATGTCCACCAGACAGATTTACTCTTCCTTATAGAGGATGGTTTAGTCCTGTCGGGTATTCCTGATTCCATGCATCTATATAAACGCTAGTATAGTGCTTTGGTGTAGTTTTGATATTGGTGCCAGTTCCTACAGAGGGAAGGGGGCTGTGAAGCTGTTTATACCATCCCTCAGGAGGATGTAATCAGCTTTGGAGAAGTTTTTATATCTGATCCTATCTAGGGGAGGGGTTGGGTGAAATGGTGACTTCAAACATGACTGCTTTATGGTCGGATCTTACCAGGGAGGATGATACTATAGGGATGCTGCATTGGTTGCTCATGTTGGTTAATACCAAGCCCAATATGTCATCACCTCTTGCGGGGGTATCGACTAGCTGTTCCAAGGCATTTGCATTGAGAAAATCAAGGAATCTCTGGGCATTTGTGTTCTGGCATGAGTAGTTCTTCCAACCTATGTTTGGGAAGTTAAAGTTACCGAAGAACAGGGTAAAGGGTTGAATTTTGATAGATTTAAACAGTTAACATTTTTTACATTGATATATTTTTTGAATGGGTTCACATATTATGTGCTTGGGTATTGGCATGGACAATATTCATTTTCGCAGATGGTCTTTGTAGTGGGTCTGATACATATAGGCCATTGTCTCTATATACATATATAACTGATCTGTAATATATAACATTTAGTATCCTGTTTTTTTGCTTATTTTTACGAGTTATTTATAGCACTTTTATTGTTTGCATATACTTTTCTAGCTAGTTTCACTGTGTGTATGAGGTATTAATTTGAAATTTTCTACAATTGTTAAGCATCTGGTTGGGTTTGTTTGTTCTGATTTTGCTTGCCACCTTTCCTCCCTATTGGTATCCTGTTTTTATACTTGGTGGCTTTGCAGTCGTCCACCACTACTGTAAATTTGATCTTTGACACTCCTCCCAGTCTAGTGTCATTACCTCATTCAACCTAATCGACGGAGAACATTTGAGAAGGCCAAGCCATTTAGTTTCTGCTCCTCCTTTCCCCTTTCCACTTTACAAAAAAATAAATAAATTCTAAGCTTGTTTCCTGCCTTTCCTGTAAGTCGTCTAGACAAGATACAGATTTGCTGTATCCAGGACTGTTTGTAAGTTTCTGAGCCCCCAAACCTTTCTGTGTTGGAGAGAAGCCTTCTAGCTTAATTTTGTTTCTTAGAACTAGCCAGTTTTTTAGTTTCAACGCTCAAATCTGTTTCTTTGAGCTTAGCACTTGTTCAGAACTCAGTGTAAGCACTAAATAAGCTACAAATCACTATAGCACTCAACTTTCCTTACTTGTCTAGAGGAAAACTGTTTTTAGTACTTAATAACTAAGCACCTATCCAGGCATGCCTAAGGGTCTGCTCCCGGTGTTTTCTCCTGTCTACCTGATGAATCTGGACATCTTGGGGCAATGCAGCAAGTGCCTCATGTACACAGACAACCCTCTCCTCCTACCACCTAGCACTACAACCTGTGAGATATGCAATTATAAAGCCAAACTGGAAGCAAAGCTATCTTCACCCAAGACTAGACTAGACAGTCAAGAGGAGAAGGTAAACACTTGCACCACGCCACACTCATCACATAGTCCCTCAAAACCTGCACCACCAAAACAAACACATAGAAACCCAAAACACACACTTACATTTGCAGAGGCTCTCAATAAAAATCTAACCAAGTATCGGGGACCTCCAAAACAGAAACGCAAGCAAACTCCACCCCCAACACAACCCAAATGACACATAGCCCACAAACTCAGTGTGCCACTCAACCACAGCCCATAAGGCATAACAACGTACCCAACACTCTAGTCATAGGTGACTCTATAGTCAGGCACACTGATGTTCCACTCACCAGGCTAAACAAGGAGAAATTTACTGTCAGCTGCCTGTCGGGTGCCAGGTTCCACCACATAACGCACGTGCTCAGATCTCTCCATAAGTACAAATGTGACTCTGTCATTGTCCATGTTGGTGTGAATGACCTGAGATGTACCTCCCTGGACTACATGAAAGGAGACATGGAGGAGCTGTTCGATCTTGTAGCCCAGGAAGGTATGACCCTAGCCCTGAGTAGCATCTTGCCATCACTCACAATGATACCACAGTACAAGGAAAAATGATTGACGTCAGCAATTGGCTAAGCTTCTGATGTCATTCTAAGGGGATCCAGTATCTGTCTGCCTGGGCTGACATAATCGACAAACCACAATGCTTTGCCAGAGATGGCCTGCACCTGTCACCCTTGGGATTCTGGATCCTGGCTAAGGCTCTTGCCACTCCTATAGTGCCTTTTTTAGGCAAGATTCAAATGACAAATTCACCAATGTAACAGGTACAAGCAAGCAAAATCTGAGGGTAATGCTACTCAATGCTAGAAGTCTAAACCTCAAAATGCACTCACTTGAGGCACTCCTTAAAATGGAAAGCATCGACATCTGTGCAGTGACAGAGATCTGGTTCAAGGCTCCAGACAGCACCCTTGCATTACCAGGCTATAATTCATATCTCACCTTTCGGCCACCTAACCTGGACTGAAACACTAAAGGTGGAGGCGTGTACTTATTCATTAAGGATATCCACATCTCCAGGCTATTTGCTCAGCATAATGCATCCGAGATTATCCAAGTGCAACGAACTCTGGGCAAGACCACAATCCAAAATTGTAGCTTGCTACAGATCCCCCACCATGCTCTAGGATTCTAACTCCTCATTTCTTGATACACTGGAAAATATTAGGGTACAACCTAACACCATAATAATGGAAGATTTCAACTACCCTACCATTAACTGGGAAAACTACTCATGTACCAACTCTTGTGCTCAACATTTTCTGGAATTCATAAATTCTAACACCTTGGATCAACTTATCCACATCCCCACCAGGGGCAGCAATATCCTTGACCTGGTCATTACCAACATGGGCAACCGGTGTTCCATACCAGAGGTCAATTCCTCATTGGTCAGATCCGACCACAAGCTAATCACCCTAGACATCCACTTCCCAACCCCCCCCCCCAATTAGGGAAACCACCGTAAAACATTTCTCCAAAGCCAACTTCACGCTTCTTAAAACAGAAGTGGCAAACTTCACGACACCAAAGCTGATGGACAACAGAGGTACGACTGCTGAATCCTATACAAATGCACCTTATAAGCACTTACACGAGTGCATGGATAGTGCAATCCCTAATAGAACCAAGATGCTATCCTCCAAAAAAAGGAAGCCAATCTGGAGGTCCCCTGCCATAAACAAATTCTACAACAGAAGAAAGAAACTGTTGCAAAAAAGAGTAAAATTCCATGACTGGAAGAAAACCCTGGTTAGCCTCAGTAAGAAGCTGAAATCCCTCATAAAATCCTCCAAAGCTAATTGCAAAAACAAAATCACCACTGATTCTAAAGACATCCACAAAGCATTCTATAGCTATGTCAAGAATCTCAATGGCAACACTCAGATCTGCTCTGAGTTACAGCACAATGGCACTAAATATACAGAACCAACTGATATTGCCAACATCCTGGCAGATAGGTTCAGTGCTCACCCCCACCCCCTCTCAGCCCCTAAAGGGCCCAACACTATACCAGAAGAATGCAAAGTTCCTGTAATCACGGCTGCACAAGTAAAAAAAGCACCCTCAAAAGCCAAGAACACAGCATCCATGGGACCTGACAACATCCCAGGCTGCGTTCTATATGAACTACAGAATGAACTTGCACCATCTAAGTACCATGTTCAATTATAGCCTCACCTCAGGCTTTCTGCCCACTGAATGGCACACAGCAATGGTTATCCCACTCCACAAAGGGGGAGGCACCACGGACCCTGGGAACTATCGCCCCATTAGTCTGACGAGCCTGGTCTGAAAGGCTATGGAATGTATCATCATGGAACTACATTGGTAATCTCCAAACTCTGGACACTACACAGTTTGGGTTTGCAAAAGGCAGATCATGTCTCCTAAACCTGATAGACTTCTTTGAAGCAGTCACCAAAGCTGTAGATGAGGGTAAGTTGGTTCACACAGCCTATCTAGATCTTGCCAAGGCTTTCGACACTATCCCTCACCCTGGAATTATAGATAAACTCACTAAACTAGGTATAAATCCCTATGTCACAAGATGGGTTGCCAACTGGCTCAGTGACAGAACCCACACTGTGAAAGTAGCAGATCCTAAATCCAACTTCAGACTAGTGAAAAGTGGAGTACCACAGGGTTCAGTCATGGGTCCTCTTCTGTTTGGTATCTACTTCTCTGAAGTACAGACTAACACAGAAGGTCTTTGGCTAACAAAGTTCACAGATGACTGCAAACTAAGAGCCATAATCAAAACTCCCAATGATGTAGACATCCTACAAAAGGGCCTCACTAAGACAGATCCCTGGTTTCAAAGCCATGGCCTCAAGCTTTTGGTAAAAACTCTGTACCCATGAACTACCACATTGACAGTAGTCTACTTAACACCGAAAGTGTGATAAGATACCTTGGGACACAGGTGGACAGTAGTCTCTCCTTTGATAATCACATCGGCACAATAGTCAGGAAATCCTTCTACGTGGCACACCTCATCACAAAAGGTTTCTCATCCAGGAAAAAAGAAGTCATTGTTTCCCTCTGCTCATCACTCATTAGACCCATTATAGAGTACAACGCCCCTTTTGGTATGTACCTCACAAGACATCTACAACAGGAAAGGCCACAGAAATACCTCACATAGAGGATTACCGGCCTCAAACAGATGCCCTATGCAGACCGTCTCAAAAAACTCCAGCTTTACTCCGTCGCCTACTCAGAGGCAATCTCTGCCTAACATACAAAGCTATGTCAAACCCAGAGCTATCTATCTATATATATATATATATATATATATATATATATATATATATATATATATACATACAAAAGATTTATATAGGGAAACGTAGTATTGTGTACCAAGTTTCTACTGACTGTGTTCTAGTACAACAGGTACAGGTTGATAAAGGGCATTCTATGCAAAGGCTATTATTGTTCTTCCCTAATATTTTGGCTTATTTTGTTGCCAGACTAATGAAATAATTTCTTTTTAGGAAGAAAGGATGAACATAGCATTGCATTCAAACCTTTAGGTTGGGCCTACATATGGCTATACTTGCCCTGTGACATGCATTGGCTATTATTGCTCCCCTTAATTTGCCCATATAATTAGTAGTTAGGGATCTGGCTTCTCAGACTGGTTACAAATGCCAGTAGATATTTTATTTATTGAGCCTTTTTATTATTGGTACATTTATTGGGATCCATTCAAATGTTCTCTATTGTCACTAATTGTATTAATTACTTTTGGTGTTATTTTCATACATATTGGTCTGGTGTTGTCACCACTTATAAATATTTTGTAATCACACATTTTTTATAACCCATCTTCAGAGTTTTCATCGTGGATTTGCATAGAATTCTGTAGGGGTTGTCAGCCGACAGGGATGACCTGGGGGGTTTTGGACTGGGACCCAGTAATAACATGAATACTGGGCTGGATCCACAGGAGACAGATAATACATGTATCTCTCACTTTCAAAAATTAACCAAGTGCAGGAGAGCACTAAGGACTAATGTTCAGCACCTAAGACTTTTCAAGGCTTACCAAGCTAAGGGAATTTCACCCAGAGGCCTTAGGGTATGAATACAATCTCTAGTGGCTAATATAGACACCAACCTAGTGGAACAATGGGCTTTAGCCCAACAAAAGGCCTCTATGGGGGTTTGTTGATGTATTAACTTCATACTATGACCGCTCTATTGATTCTTGTATATCAGAGGTAGCCAACATTTGTGAGGAAACCAAAAAGTTTGAGGGCCAACCTTCCTATACTACTTGTTTAAATCAACTTAGTCAGGAATTACTTACTTTGGAACAACAGCTCAAAGAGAAGAAAATGCATAAATTCCATAGGGACATGAGAGAGTATGAAAGGGGTAAACCCTTCGGTACAAACAAAAATGTCAAAACGTAAAAGACCAAGGTCTATCCTTAAAAAATCTAAAACACCCCATAGTGGGACATCTGGTGATGATTCGTCCTCAGTCACAGACAACACAGCACCGGGGATTCGGTGCTGTGTTGTGACTGAGGACGAATCATCACCCCATAGTGGGACATCTGGTGATGATTCGTCCTCAGTCACAGACAACACAGCACCGAATCCCCGGTCTCCAAGCATAGGAATACCCATAACCCTTTAGGGGCAGGACACGGAGGGGAGGGAGAAAACATGGTACACGCAGCCAACATAGAGACCCTACTCAGACTCATGACACAGAAATAAATAGCACTACTAATGTGTTAAACATTTCATCTCAGTCTTTGTTGCAGGTTCAGCTTCAATTGTTAAGTAAAGGGTTACATTTTGTACCTGTTTTTTTGTTTCTGAGGATTTTTTTTTGCCCAGGATGTTATCTCCTTTTGTCATTTATTAAACCTGAGATTGCATTTTGATTCATCTTCTGGATCTGGGGACCATGAAGTATTTAAATATCATAAATACACCTTCATGCCTCCCATGCATCATAATGTTTGCATGATTCTAACATGTGTCCTCAAAGATCTATATTTTCATTGTAAGGAATCTGAGATTATGTCTGATAACCTCTCAAAGATTGAAGAACAGGCAATTCAGAACCTTGAAAATAACAAAAATTTTGTTATTTTGCAAGCTGATAAAGGAGGGGCTGTGGTGGTCATGGATTTGGCAAATATCATGCTGAAGTCAAAAAGCAACTTAAGGATTGTCATTTTTATATGCGTATGCCTTTGGACCCAAGTTTCAGGATCAAAAAACAAATTGATGAATTTCTTTTGTCAGCCAAAGAGGAAGGCATTATATCTGATTCAGTATTATATTATCTGTCAGTGCATGATCCTAGTAGTCAATATTTATATTTATTGCCAAAAATACATAAAGATCTATATCATCCTCCAGGCAGACCCATTGTGTCGGGAAAGGGCTCTGTCACAAAACCTCTTTCCCAGTTTTTGACCAAATAACTGAAACCTTTACTTAAATGGGTCAGGTCCAGGATCCAAGACACCACCCAGTTTTTACAGATAATCTCAGATATGCAATTGGAACCAGGATGGCTGCTATGTACCTTGGACGTAGCAGCCATATATACCAATATTCCTCATTGGGCCGGGTTACAGGCTCTTGAACATTGGCTATATAGATCTGAACTCAATCCACCAGGGATTAATACCTTTTTGATCTGTCTTGTGGAACATGTACTTACTAAAAATGTTTTTTACTATAAAGGCAAATGTTACTGGCAGGTTCAGGGTACAGCCATATTTTTTGCCCTGATTTATGCTGATCTTTTTATGGCTTTTTTGGAAAAAAACATCTTATTTATGATCATAGTCATAACATATATCTGGATGAAATTGACATATGGAGATGATATAGATGATTATTGGATGGTCTGGATGGCTGACATTGAATATCTTCATGAGTTTGTGGAATACTTAAATATTAAATGTAGCGATAAATCTCCACCAGTAAATGACTTCACTAAAAACGTATTTAAGTCAATTAAATACGTTTTTAGTGAAGAGGACTGCCTGCTCCTGGTCTTTTGAATACTTAAATATTAACAAGTGGAGAATACATTTCACAGTAAATTATGATGTCCAACAAATCACTTTCTTGGATATCTTGGTTACTAGAAATATCGACAATGCCTTGGATACTCAGTTTTATCATAAATACCCACAATACAACTCTTTGTTGTATACATCCAGTTTCCATCCACCACACATTACACGCAACATACCTAAATCTCAATTTCTCAGTATGAAACACATCTGTTCCCATCCAGATAACTATGCGTATTTTAAGCAGGACCTATCTAAAAGATTTAAAGATAGGGGCTATAAAACCAGCAGTATCCTGACTGACAGCAACTGGATGTCTATTCTAGACAGAAAGGATTTATTGATTTATAAGGATAAAGAACAGGCAAGGAATTCCAGCATCCATTTGGTTACTACTTACGGGCAGAATACCAATATATTACTGGATAGTATTCACAGACATTGGAACATTCTTTTAGATGATAATGACTTTTTTTCTTTTCGAAGGGGCAGAATTTAAGGGCACACTTTAGTCATTATAAACATGGAGAAATACTAACTTGGTACCCAATCCAATAAACCCTGGCAGGTGATTTACTTCATGGTTGTGGACACTGTATACATTGCCACAGGTTGGTCAAATCCAAACAGTTTATGAGCAGGCATACAACTATAGTTTATATGACATCAAGTTTCTAGCCAACTGTGGTACAGACTGGGTTATGTACCTTGCCACATGTTCTTGCTCAGCATTTTATATTGAGCAAACCTCACAGTCACTCAGATTACGTATTTCAAAACATTGTAGTGATCTCAGAATTAAAAGACCAAGTAATGCTCTATTTTAACATTCATTGGTACACAATAATGCAAATTTTAGATTTCCAATCATAGATAAAGTTATAGGGGATAGGGTCAACAAAGATCATTGGCATTCTTTATTAAATGCTAAAGAAAAAAGTAAATTATCAAGTTGGGTGGTTTATTTCCACCTGGTTTAAATGAGAATTTATAAACAACCAATGAGCTTGAGTTTTGATTGTGTTTGACAGTATAAATGGGCACTTGTATCTTTTGTGGTTTTGACTTACACTGATGAAGGCTATTTAAGTTTTACAGCAGAAACTGGTCTGTTAGTGCTTGGTTTATACATGCTTTAATAAAGCAAATTTGAATATATATACCACTGTGTGCTGGCCTTGGATTTTTGACTTAGATTCAAACAGGTCCAAATAGGTGGATTGGAC
Organism: Protopterus annectens; assembly: GCF_019279795.1. Taxonomy (NCBI): domain Eukaryota; kingdom Metazoa; phylum Chordata; order Ceratodontiformes; family Protopteridae; genus Protopterus; species Protopterus annectens. The sequence continues at coordinate 1,126,464,974 of NC_056727.1, read as the reverse complement.
ATCTTGAGTCAGATTTTGGGGCTGGTAGCTAGCTAGGATTTGAATAGGGGTCTTGTCAATGGTTCACTGCACCTGGAGTGTTTCCTGTGTGTCATACTGTTTGACCAGCCTGGAGGTGTGTATGTCTTTAATGCATATTGAAACTCCACCTCCTTTGGCTTTACTGCCCACACTTTGGAGTCTGACTGTATGATAGGATGATAGGATAAGTAACCAGGTAAGGCTGGGGTGATCTCCAAAGCTTTGAACCAGGTTTCTGTGACTGCACAGATGTCAGAATTTTCCAGGGTTAAGAATGCTTGCAATGAGTGCAATTTCATGTTTAGACTCCTAGAGTTTAGCAGCATGATGTTTAATTTGTGTTTTGTTGAAATGTTTATGTTGGTAGTTTTAACCTCATCACTTTTCCTGAAAAAGGCACTATAGGGGAGGCAAGAGCCTTTGCCAGAAGTCTGAAGCCCAGGTGAGACAGATGCAGGCCATCTCTGGCAAAGCATCGTGATCTGTCAATCATATCTTCCCAGGCTGTCAGGTAATAGATCCCTCTAGAATGACACTAGAAACTAAGCTAATTGTTAAAGTCAATCATTTTATGTTTGTATTGAGCCATCATTCTGGGTGACAGCAGAATGCTGCTTAAGGCTAGGGATATACCTGCCTTGGACACATAATCAGTGTGTCTCTCTTCATATAGTCCAGAGAAGCATGTCTCAAGTCATTCAAGACAACATAGACTATGACAGTCATAACAGTACCTGTTGTTGAGAGACTTGCGTGCATATGTGATGTGACAGATTCTGGCCCCTGACAGACAACTAACTGTGACTTATTCCTTATCCAGCCTGGTAAGAGGCACATCTGTGTGTCTCACAATGGTGTCTCCTATAACTAATATGTTGGGTTTATGGTGAAGTTTTAGTGGCTATGAGGCATAGGTGTGTGGACTATGCATGGTATGCGGTGTGGAGGGCTGTTGAGATCACATGTGTTTTTGCCTCGGAGATCTCCTTTGTTTGGGTATGTTCATGTGGAGGAACTCAGCATATGTAGGTGTGTGTTTTGTAGGTGTGGGTGGTGTTTGAGGTATAGTAATTTTGTTGACAATCTTTTTGGTGCCAGATATACTGGCTTGAGGGGGAGAGAGCTTGGGCTCTATGTTCCTAATGTAATTGCATCTCTCACAAATTGTGTTCATAGATAGTAGTAATAGATGGTTGTCCATGTACATGAGGCAGTTGCTACACTGTCTCAGGATGCCCATATCAACCAGACGGGCAGGAGAAACTGTATGAAATTGTCCATTCATATTTGTCAGAATCTGAGGAAGAGAGGCCAAGGAGAGCTAAGGGTTTGACCTAAAGCCCAAGTGCTTAAACCAAAAACTAAGAGCTTAGAATAACACTTAAGAATAACACTTGACAATTTAGACAGGCTATAAACAAGCAGTAATAAATGCAACAGAAAAGATGCAGTTGAACACTTTACAGAACAAGCAGCAAGTAGCAGGAAAAAGCAAAGCAAGATGAAGTAACATATAGTAGGAAGAAACACAAATTAGAAAAATATGAACAGTTGAATATACTGTTTTTTATAAAGTAAAACAGGGAGACAGAGCAGGAACAGAACATAATTAAAGGTTAATGGACTAAGGGGTTTGGCCTTCCCAAATCATCTCAGTATTAGGTAGAATGAGCTAAAGTGATGGGACTGGGAGGAGTGTCCCAGATCAAATTTACAGTAGGAGCAGGCAACTGCAAAAGCCACCAACTTTAAGAACACAACAGCAATATGGTAGGAGGGTGTGAGAAAAAAGTTTCAGCACAGATCGGAAAACAAAATTCTACCAGCAAATATAAAAAATAATTCAGTCAAGCAAAAATAAAGACAGTGTAAAACTTTGAACAGTTAAAGTGCCAAAAAATATACTCATCAGCTCTATATTTCCAGATTGTTTGAGAAGCACTCTCAGCCAGAACACAAAGAGATTCTAGTAATGACATGCAGGAATTTACAAAAAGGAAATATTTGTATACCAACAAAACAAAAGCCAAGCTTGAGAAAATCTGATAACACAAAAGCTGTTAGATCAGTTTTACCAACTTTAAGAACACAACAGCAAGAATGTGGGAGGGTGCGAGAAAACGTTTCAGTACAGATCAGTGTAAAACGTTGAACAGTTAAAGAGCCAAAAATATACTTATCAGCTCTATATTTCCAGATTGTTTGAGAAGCACTCTCAGTCAAAACACAAGGAGATTCTAGCAATGAAATGAATTTCTAAAACTCTCTTGCATCTTCACAATCAGGGCACTGATATGCATAATAAATCCTTCCTTTACCCTTAGACAAAGGTAAATTAACAGGTATAGTTTTTGCTAATGTAAAAAGGGGATTTGGCACTTTAAATCATTTATGTCTCACAAACCAACTTAATTTCTTTGTCATCCTCGTGAAAGCCTACAAGGCAACAAATTATCTAAATCAAACCTCTACAGTCAAAATTCTCAAGGCAATATTTACAGAAGTACACAATCAGTTGGCGCTCCTGAAGGCCAGAGCCTTAAACTCAATAACTTCTCTTCACATAACAAGAAACTTCTTATTGTCAATGCAAACCTAAATTATGTTCAGATCACTGATATTCTTTAGAAATTATATCTCACTTTCCAGCATATTCAGCATGTATTTACAAGAAGAATGATTTAATAAGACTCACAAATGTATATCTTATAATCTTACATCAGCTACTCCGTTAAAATAAATGTGATCCAGGGTGACAAAAAAATTTAAAGAAGTTCTTCACCTTTAGTGCTAAACTTGAAAAATCCCTCCATGCCAAATCAAGCTGTACTTCTCACACAGCAAGCCACATCACCTAAGGATGTGCCAATCTTTAGCCTTACTCCCTGTCAGCTACTAAAACCTCTTAACTCCACCTTCCCCCACCATGGCTTCCATTGTCCCACAGCACGTTCACCACTATGTAAGCCTGAAATATAATCATGTTTACATACATTTCTCTCATAGTTATTGCTACACCTAACTGCTACTGTACAGTTTTTGTTATATATTGCAATTTTCTGTTCTGTTCTTGATGTGTACAGCTTATTACCACTCTGTTCCACCTTATTTCCTTTTTTGTGAATTATTTCAACCATGCGGTACCTGCAAAAGGTCATTAGTGATCAGTGTACTACCTCAGTTAACAAATGAAAAATAAAATAAAGTAAAACAAATAAATAAATCTGTCTGTTAATCTAGGTTTAGATGCCATTTCTAACCTAAACTCACAGTCTAGAGCAGTTCATAGAGGGACTGGGTTAATAGGGTGCAAGATTCCTATCTGATAGCTGTATATTGCCATTTATAACACCATCAAACATATGTGTGTCATTCTCACTGTGGCTCTGCCCTAATCTGGATTTGTTTTATCTTACTTCATGTTTGTTAACCTTACAGGTAGACTAGTTCAAACTGACCCTTTTTGACATAAATGCCACAAGGCAAATAGAACTAAATCAGTTAAGGAAATCAAGGCACTGCACACATAAAATACTGTTATCCAAAGCACAGCTAGTAAGCAGAACACACAATGAACATGGGGAGAGATTAATGAGATTTTTATTCAATGCATATTAGTTCAAAGAGAGTTGTGCTAAATCTCTAATGCCAAAAGAGCAGTTACAGAAAGAAAGTAGACAAAAGGCCAAATGTCAAATCCTGGCAGCATATATGAATGAAACATAATATATCTAATATGTCAGTGTGCAAAACTTAGCAAAACATTATATGTCAGTAGAATCAACTTGCTGATTTGGAATACTATAAAACTTGACAACATGTAGGGCAGGATTCCAAATGAAACTTGTGGGCTGTGCAATGCACCAAAAGGAGCACTCAGAGCATCAGTGATGTACACAGTTCCATAATGGACAGTAAATCAAGAGCAAGTGATAATTTATTCAGCATAGGAAAATTGTGGACTCCATGCATGGCCGCTGGATTCCAAAACACAATGTCTTAGTCTAATAAAAATAAAATGCAACAGACTAATGCACCAACAACTTCATAAAATCACTTGGCAGAGGCCACTTGTTCTTACCCTTAATGCTATAGTTTCATATAATTGTTCCATGCAGTCCTGTGGATTCCACAAAATATAAGTAAAAAAATGCAAGCTGCATTTATTGCACTAGAATAGGGTAGGGTACTACAAGTCATAATAGAGGACAATCTGAAAATGCATCAGAGAAGGCAGCCAATAAGGTGTTAAGCCAAGATACAGTTAAACTAGTTCCCTGAACAGGATATAATAAATAAATAAATACAAATTAGGCAGAGAGCTAGGGCAGACTATGCGGAAGGCATGTGCACCACACATGTACCTGTAGAAAAATAATTATGTCTGAGTTTGGCTATACCAGATTCTGGGATATTTCAGTGGCATATGGTCAGTGCTGTAGGAGTGGCCCAGGTACTTGCTAGTTACATTCTAGGACATTTCCTGGTATTAATTTGCATGAAAGTAGGTATATACATCCACTTCATAGCAACAGCCATGGAGTGTAGAACTGTCCTTCAACAATTCTTTGCCACCGCCAACTTCTCCATGCCCTTGGTGAAACTGACTGCTCCCACATCTGAAATAAAAACACCAGTGGTACCCAGTGTTAAACAGTACATCAATAGAAAGGGTTGGACATCATTCAATTGTCAGGTGGTATGCTCTGCACATGTTCTTATTACCAATATCAAGGCACGACACTCTGGTAGTGCACATGACACAACAATTTGGGGGAAAAATGCTCTGACTACTTTCCAACACAGCAAAATACTAAAAGGACTCCAACTAACTAAGAATATGACCACTGTTATACTGTAAGCAATACGCAGACATGTGAACAATAAGCATGAGGAATAAATATTTGTTTTCGTCCCGCTAAAAACAAGTGACTGTGGTTATTTACTGGAGCCTTAGCTTATGATGTCACACAGAGCCCCATCAATCCCTGCTGAGGATGCATACAACAGAGCACACACCATGACACAAAACACTATCAAGCGTGTATTTGGCATGCTGAAAGCAAGATTCAGATGTCTGTACACATCCAGGGGTGCAATCTAGTACACACCAGAAAAGGCATCACAGTTTGTCATCATGTGTGCCACGCTCTACAACATGATAACATTGAAACATGGTAGCTTTCCAGACACAGGTGTGGGTGAACTACCCAAAGAACAGCAGACATCTGACATAGAGCTATCAGCTGTAACAGGATGATCAGGAGGACACAAGGGTGAGAAGAAATAGGCATGGGCGATGGAGGCTTTGTCCATATATCCTAGATCAGGCAACACAGCAGCATCTGATTCACACATTTGAGTCATGGCAAGCTATACAAACAGAAATACACAAACAAAACAGTGATGGTTACACAGTGTTGCCCCACAACAGCAGCACACAGCACAACTAATAAAAACAGTGCATTAGTAGTCTGCATTGAGCATCATACATAACATAGCTTATTATTCACCTGTAATACCTTATACACATTCAAGTGACACAGGAAGGAGCACATCTGGATGTCTGCAGAGGAAATATCACCACAGGTACACTTTATGAAAGGTACAGCACCAAAAAAGGCCACACTGTTATATGTGTAGCACATTTGAAGTGCACACAACAGAAGGTTTTTGTTGTCCAGGTAGGATATCATAATACATAAAAGTAGAATGTGAAGTTAGCTGTACAACCACCAGTTCCACATTAAATCTAGGCTCATGCATTATTTGGGAATGTATCATAAAAAAATAACCTTATTGCAGGGGTGGTACAATAACACCGATTCATCACACTTATCATAGTGATGTATAACAGTGCCGTACACCAAACAATGCAGCTTGAGTACTGACAACATGTCCCAGACAAGCCAAAATGAAACGTATGTATGTCACAAAAAAAATGTTTATAGGACATGCCTGTTGCGGAATACCATGCATAAGGCAATACTACAATGTGCATATGATTGCTGCAAAATGAGTCATTTAAATGTAAGAAAATGTTCAATCATGCAGAGCATCAATGACAGTCAGTACACACCAGTCATGGTACATGCATCTTTGTTTGAGATACAGAAGCATACGTGTATAAGTGTGTGTAAGCAGGCAGATATGGAAAGCACACATCAGCAAGAGGAAAACAAAGGGGAATGTGCAAACATAGGTCCATATTGTGCTGAGGGTGAGGTGAGTACAGAACAATATTAAAAGATCACAAGTAACACTAGTATGCATACTGAGGCATACCTGTGCTTGGAGGTATGGCAGACAACAATGAAAAGTGCAATGTATCAATGAGTACTGGAATAATAAGGCAACATGCTGATGATCTTCAGAAATGCTTGCTATTTGTCAACTATCAAGAGATACAAACAAGGAAACCAAGTGACTGTTACTTAGATCAGTGCAGTTGTCAGTATGCAAACTAAAATATAAAAATGATAAATAAATATAACATAACACAGCATGAAGGCAGCCACTTAAGTCAGATAAATGAACAGAAAACGCCTGTGGTACCAGACATTTGAGAAACCTCTTACAGATGTAGTATGCAGTGGTCAGCAGAGTGGTCATCATTTCTACAGGATTAGACTGACAGAAAAGGACACAATGGATCAACTATCAGTGTTACTCTAACTCAGTCTAGGGTGCTCATGCTGATGGCACATACCACCATCTTGACTGCCTCTGCCACTTCCAGAAAAACTCAGCTTGTGGTGCTATACTGAGGACCTGGTTGTGGTGACTCTAACAGTTTGAGACATGGTCTGGGTAGTAGACTACTGTGATGGGTCTTTCTGTCTGGATGTGACTGCTGGATTCTGAATAGGTTGGCCAACAGCAGATGTGTGTGTGTGTGCACATTCCAGTACAAACAATGATGCAAGAGGACCATGTGCGGGTCTACTGAAAGGGAGTCTACCTCTCCTCACTGGATGTAATATGCTCATTATGGTCAGGGCACATAACACCTGGTTTGTATTATGGCACTGCTCTAGCACAAGGCTTTCAACAGAGCATGCAGCAGAAACCACATTGTCATCATGTGCAGCCAATGCTACCATGATCTCTCCATGTCTGCACTCCTGATCTTCAGTTAACACATGCAGCTGGTGTCCTACATGAGCAGTGGCATGGACAAATGTACATAGATCAGAGCTATGACATCACTGTGAATGTTTATGTGCCTGTATTAGTAAGTGGACACCCTCTGACATGTATCCATGCACATCAAGTGTAGTCCACTGGACAGTATAAGTCCATTCTGGGGAAGAGACATCACTACTAGACTCAACATGGGACAGCAGATCACAGTCATCATCATGTTCATTATCTGATACCCCACATCATTAGAATGACTGGCTACATATCGTCAATATCAGAGGCTGCACTATGACAGATATGACTATCCCCATCTGTGCTGGACAATGAAACAAATGTTCTGCCCCATGTGCCATTGGCTGTACTATCAGAGTGAGGCACATCACATCAAACTTCAGGATCAATGAACAGCCTACTGGAGGAGACAAGAAGTGGGTGTGCTGCAAATAGAGACAGATGAGACATATCACGTACATTTTCAGAAGTCAAATGAGGCAGGATATAACTCACATTATTGGACAACTGTCTAACTACAATGAATAATTGTGGTGATATGGACTTACCAGGTCAGCATGACTGTAGGTGGTGCAGAGACACTATAGAGCAGACATACTTCATGTCATTCACATAGCAAACTAATATGAACGACAATGTAATGTAAAACAAATATACATAATGACATATCTGACATGTCCTTCTCTGACTGTACCAAGGTTGAAATGCCACTGTCATGTATAAAGAGACACATACACAACAAGTCAGCAATAAGTGCACATATGTCATTATGTACCATTGACAATGATGTATAGCACACAACATATAAGATATAGACAAACTAGATAGGTGACAATGTTCTGCGGAATGTAACTGACTAAGACAGGTGAACAAGACAGCATTAGTCATAAATGTCACAGCTGCATTTAACATTATTGCACTATAGCAACCATATAAAACCACCTTTAAGCTACACCCATAGGTTAAAGTGGACCACAAACATCATGTGAGTGTACACCTCAGTCTTTACAGCAGGCAGGAGCAGGCAAAGGCTAATGATTAGACAGCAGACTAAGGAGGCACTTACTTGATGGATGTTGATGGTGTCCTAATGATGATGTGCCTGTGTAAGGGAACAAGCCAGCATTAATTATAAAGGTCATAGCTGTGTTAAACAGTTTTGTACTATAGCACTCATATGAACTGCCTTACCAGCTCTAGCCTCCATGGTTGGGAAACATACCATACTAAGTAAATATGAATGTGTAGGTTAGACTGGAAGATAAACAACATGTGAGTATACATCACAGTCCTAACAGCAAGCAGTGGCAAGGAAAGGCAAATGATTATACTAATAGACTACATAGACACTTACATGATTAGTGTCGATGGTCACCTGATATGGATGTGCCTATTCTAGTAAAAAACACCATGGTGTACACGGTGTTGACATTGTTATCTATGCATTGTGTAGGTAATATAACATGCTATAACGGTTACCATGTCTGTAAGCATCTGGAATGTTTCACTGTGCATGACTCATTTCTGCTGTGGTGAAATTTATTTAAAAAAAGGAAAGATGTTGGAATAAATGTCTTCGAATGACAATGGGACAATGTTGCTGTGTTTGTGAACACCTGACATACCTGTATGCCCTGGAACACCTGCCTCAAGACCTCCCAGGTGTATGATGATCCTGAACGATTTTAGGGTGGGAGGCCAGGAATATCATTATCTCATCCTACTGAGGCAAAAGCAAAAATCAACAGCATAAAACAAGGTAACCAAAAAATAAAAAGAATGCCATACCAAATGACACTTGGACTGCAAACCAGGTTTAATTTTTAAAAACAATCAAGTTTTAGCATTTTCATTCCATTCAATTCAAACAGGAACTTCAGAAACAAAGTAACAACTGTTCTGGTGGATTATATAACCTTAAATGGACCAAGCCCTATTCCATTTAAAGTGATAGTACTTACATAAGTATAAAAAAATATGTAAAAAGTGCAACAAAAGTTTAGCAGCTTCCAGATGAGGGAATTATGGTCCACTTCCAATGGCATTTCTCTCCCTGTCATAACAATGGAGTCTGTTGGCTGTGTGAAGGATCATGACAGACCAACACACTTGCTGTCTCCACACAGTATAACCTGCCCATCCAAGCAAATTTCAGCCATGCTGCCTCAGATATCATTTTTCCTGAGGGAAAAAAATTTGAGTCTCTTATGGCTTGATGTCTAAAAAAGGCTGATATGTACAAATCGGATGTTGTACAACAGGTTCACATATTGACAAAAGAACCTTCAAAGCTTATGTAAATGTAATGCCTCTCATAAACAGTGCACTGATACACAAAACAATCAATCAATGTCATTATATTAGCATCATGCAAATAAAAGCATAAGGAACATGCAAAACATATCTAAATTGCTAATCATATGTTTTATCTTCATCAGCATATATGTGCACTGACACTAATCCATTCCATATTTTAGGATATGTCATAGTTGCAAAGGTGAGATTAGAGCCTAGGTCAATAGATATTTTGGCATGTAAGGCCCAATTGTGTAACCATTGTATCACAATTTAAGTGGTACAAAAATGGTGTTATCACAGTTACATGCATAGACAACTACACCTACCATGCTACATCAACCATGTGGGATAAGTAACAGATGTCAGTGTAGTTAGTGACAAAGGTCTGGTCAAATGTGACATTTCTGGTATGTTAAATAACATATGTATATGTATGTGTTAAAAAAGCAGGACAGAACCAGATCAGATTATGAAAATTAACAGTTCTGTGGGCATGACTAGATGTGAAAAAAAACAAGCAAGTTGCATGGTAAGCCATGCTAAGGTTCCTACAATCCCACTGGATGGTATAACAGCTTCCACTGTAGAAGTAAGCATCAGTGAATATCTGCAAATCAAACATTGAGTATATAGTCTGAGGACAGCCCCTTAAATCATTGTTATCCACTGACACTACTAAAGATGTACAAGTGAAACTGTATTACACATGGATATTGGTGAATTCTGTCCATATATGCATTTCACCAGGGCGGGTTTTCTTGTGGACATATACCTGCATATAGAAAAAGACTCCCTGATAATGATGGATACAAATCCATGTCTGTGCATATTGGGAAGTCTATCCCCCATCCTTCATGTCACCGACATACTAATGTACAAATACTTTCCCCAAAAAATGCATGAAATATTTGTTAGAAGTTTCACACAGGACACTATGAACATAGCAGAGTGATAATGAGCATTGTATTTTAAAAGTGCAATCCTCAGCTGACCTCATGATAGCTGACCATATGGATAAGTGCAGTCAGCCAGTTAAACCTAACCATGAGGTTCGAGCAGATCAAACACCTATTAAGTACCATTTGCACCATACTTAATTAATGAGGTTCATTAGCATACAGTGTTTTGGAATCCCATCAACCAATGTCCACATAAGATCTTGAATGTCGGCACATTAACCAATAGCTCAGAGCAAGTGTATAGTTCTCCATGCAAATGCCCATTGTATGTGGATAAGAGGAACCCATGGTCTATGCCGATCAACAGACTAATGCCACCCTATGTACTCCACTTTTAAAATATAATATTTGCACATTTTCCTATCCTACCATTGCTACGTATGAACTGGGTGGTACCTGAGTGAGCAATTTTTGAAGGTGTTCATCACATTTACCAAGAGCTTCAAGGAAATGTCACCTGAGAGGAGGCTGCAACACGCCCATTAGAAGCACTGTGATGACTACTATCTCAGCTGGTTAATTCATGTAGCAATGTAAAGGGTGGTCAATTGTCCTTAGGATCAAATCCCACAAAGTCCTTGGTATACATAACATATATGGACAAAGTGTTTTGTTTTTCTTTACATGATATGATTATGCTGCATGGTTGTGTGCTGACTTAAGGAATAATCCGTACATGTTTCACTTTTGGAGAGCATTAACACCTACAGCTCATAAACCATGGAATACTGCCCATTTCATTATTCACAATTCTTCAAGAATGTACCATACAAAATACTTTTTAAATGCTGATGGATGTGTAATACCTGGAAAAGTTCATAAAAGGAAAACATATGCGAATTGTCTTAGCTACTCATTAATAAGTATCCACAGGCAGTAATTCTTGACTGAGTGAGATAAACATAATATCAGTGCAGGTCACCATGCATTTTGTATGATTGAGTGCTGTAACCAGAGTGGATATACGGTAAATGTGGAGACACAATCCCTAAACTGTGTCATAACTGATGATTTAGCAGTTTTGGCTTGAATCACTAACTGTACTCCTACCTGCTTTAAGTTTTTTTTAGGTTTAAATCCCACAGTAGTCTTTTAAGTCCTGTTATGGCCATTTTTTGTTTATTAACATTGAGATATGCTTGTTACTTTAACCTATGTGAGTTAATCTCTGTGTTGTAAGACATGATTCTTTCATGCCACAAATGACTGCGCATTTCTTTGTTATCCACAACATTTCAAGATAGTTCCATACCATTAAAGTATTAACCAAGGATATCCCAGTGATTCCACCGCAACTTGTATTGATTCAAAATATGTATGCTCAGCATTAAATATTACTTGAGTAATATTATTAGAAGGTATCCATGCATGCAAATTAGAGACAAGATTCCCATAACACATCCTCAATGTATATCTTCTAAGTGTTAATGTCCTGTGTATACATTTTGCTAAGCAAATCTTTTGTAGAATTGCATTTGTAAACGTCATTCCAATGTTATTTTTTTTATTTTGTGGATACAGATTGTTTGCTGACACAACCAAAATGATAGTCAGCTGTGTTCTACTTGGACAGAGCTTTGTCTGTTAAGTGTTTTATGTATAATTAATGTCTCCTGTGTTTCCACTTGCTGTTGACTGTATGCAATGTAGCTTTTCTTGTTTCTGTTGTCTTAGCTGTATGCAGTGAGAAACGTGTGTGTCTGTAGTAGTGGTTCTCAGCTTAATTCATGGTGTACATACTTGTGTATTGAATGGATGTCTGCCTTCTCACAGTATTGGTGATGTTGGCAGGGTTTCACTGTTGTGTACTGCATGAATATACTCTTTTTGCACTGATCTAATTGCACAAGTAAGTTTGGCAGGGCACTATCTTACATAAATAATTGCAGTTCACTGTGTTACATGCAATCTTCATTGTGACTTGTTAATGGAGCTATAGTACTCTTTACTTTGTATTTAACTATTTAGTTATATTTTTGTTAGAGTATTGCAGTGATATCAGTGGACTATTTGCAGGCACTGGCAGCTCATTTGTAATATTGCTAAAAACAGGTAATTCAGAAAACTTGAGTCAGGTCTAATAAACCACCTTTGACCTAGAAGGTGACAGGACGAACAAGAAGCAGAGTACAAAGGATTAGTCCAGAAAAAATCACTTTAGCTAGCAGATCTAGGAGACTTTCTTTCTGATGCCCTCCCTGTGGGAGGAATAACGATGCCTTGTTGAATTTTGAAGTAGTTTATTCAGTTAAGTAGATGGATGAGTGTTCATGTTCTGATATATTACATTCAACAGGTCACTTATTATTTAGTTAGAGAATGGGCTTATTGTACATCAGTACCCTAATAAGAGAATGAACGTTCTCCAGTAGAGTATTAATGTACAAGTAATGCCTGCAGAAAAATGAGTCCGCCACTTCACAGCAGCGTATCAAGAAAACAAAATGGTCGCCATTATTTTACACTCGCTAAGCAGCACTTCTGCTGTTTAGTGAGTAAAATATAAAAAAAAGAAGACAAAAAAAGGTATGTGTCTATGTGTGTGTGTGTGTGTGTGTGTGTGTGTGTGTGTGTGTGTGTGTGTGTGTGTGTGTGTGTGTGTGTGTGTGTGTGTGTGTGTGTGTGTGTGCATGTCAGTGAAAGTGAGAGTGAGCAAGCCATTATTTTACAGTCTCTAAGCAGCACCTTTGCTGTTTAGTGCATATAAATAAAAAAAGAAAACAGAAAATAAAGCATGTGTGAGAGGTTATATGCATGTACGAGAGTAAGAGAGAGAGAGACCACTTGATTGAGTGTTTGCGTGTGATTGTGTGTGTGTGTGTGTGTGTGTGTGTGTGTGTGTGTGTGTGTGTGTGTGTGTGTGTGTGTGTGTGTGTTTCTGTCTGAATGTGTGAGCGAATGTGTGCATGAAAGAAAAGAGACTGTGTGTGTGTGTGTGTGCATGTGTGTGTGTGTGTGCGTGTGTGTGTGTGTGTGTGTGTGTGTGTGTGTGTGTGTGTGTGTGTGTGTGTGTGTGTGTGTGTGTGTGTGTGTGTGTGTGTGTGTGTGTGTGTGTGTGTGTGTGTGTTTCTGTCTGAATGTGTGAGCGAATGTGTGCATGAAAGAAAAGAGACTGTGTGTGTGTGTGTGTGTGTGTGTGTGTGTGTGTGTGTGTGTGTGTGTGTGTGTGTGTGTGAGAGAGAGATCGAGAGAATGACAGAGAATGCGAGAGCGATGTGTGAGTGAATGCATGTAAGCAGAGGAGACTGCATGTGAAAGATTTCAAGGGAGAGTGAGACTAAATGTGTGTATGAAAACAGCTGGAGACTGTGAGAGATTGAGAAAGAGAGTGAGACCAATCTTGTGTGAGTGAATGTGTGCATGAAAACAGATGGACTCTGTGTGTGTGTGTGTGTGTGTGTGTGTGTGTGTGTGTGTGTGTGTGTGTGTGTGTGTGTGTGTGTGTGTGTGTGTGTGTTTGTGTGTGTGTGTCAGAGAGAGAGTGAGAGAGAGTGAATGAGTGAAGTGCAAAAGTGTACCAATGATCCACTGGTAGCATGTGTGTGAGAGAATGAAGAGAGAATGATCTCTGCCTGCCCTTAGAGAATGACATCTCTGTAAAATTGTTGTTTTACTTATGTATTTTTAAAGTACTGTTTTATTTTTTTAATACTGTATATTTTGGATGTAAAATGCTTTCTCCAACACTATTAACATATACTACAGCAAGTATGAAACATTAGGCAGAGGAACTATTTTAGCTCAAAAATGCATTAAAAAAAATAAACTAAAACTTAAAAAAATACATAAGTAAGTAAAACACAACAGTTTTACAGAGAGCCCATTCTCTAAGTGCATTAATGCCCTAGTATGTAATTAATGCTCTTTCAGGGGTGTGCAGGCCCTCCGCCTGCAGCAACAGGCTTCACAACAACCCTGGGTGGGCATTAATTACACATTAACACACATCCTGTTGGGCATTATTGCTTGCTTACAGACAATGGTGGGAGTGCCCTGGAGAGCTGATTGGAGGAAAATCTGGGAAATGGAAAAACAAGGAGCCAATCACAAAACTTAGATGTTAATCCCTTATTTGAATATTCCTGAAAGATCCATGAGGATTTACCATCTCAGCAGCCTGTGGATCCTTATTCTTAGTTAAAAGATTTTTATTTGTATTTTTAACAAACAAAAATGATAACACACCATGAGTTGCTACTGTAGAACTATATTTGTGAAAACATTTTTGCCTGAGAATCATTGGGTCTATCTGATAGAGCAGTTTATAGAGTCAGTTACAGTTTGACCATTGAAAATGCCTGCTTTTATGACGATATCACCAGACTTTATTAGCCTGTTTTGTATCCCATGTAATATGAAAGTCTGTGTCATTTTTGCAGGGCTCATGTTCCTTGAAGCAAATTACAAAAGATTTATTACAGAACATTTCCCAGTCTGACTTGTCATTATCAGTGCTAGCATCACATGTAATATGAGTGGATGCACCCACTTTTACAGGGCTCATATTTCCTGAAATACTTTGTGAAAGACTAGTCTTCTCTTGGTTGTACAGTGTTTGCCTATAACAGCCTCCTATACATGACTAATGTGACCAGTCCCCATTCTTATTCCTGATGAAGAGGCCCTTTTTGTATGCAGGACAGTTAGTTATTTAGAGCCACACTAGCTGACTCCCATATTTTAAAAAATGCATCCAGAGAAATATCCTATATTGGAAACAAGTCACAGTGCTCAGTTTTACAGAGCTCATGGATGTGCATAACTAGGAAAAAATATAAGTACAGTTGCAGACCTCAAAACCCTTTGTATAGGCTTTTTGTGCTCATAGCATAAAAATTGATCAAATGATGAACTGCATACAAAACAAAGCCTTTAATAAAATAACTATCTCAGATCTTCTTTGAACCTAGGCAAACTGTGCCTGTGGTATAAAGAATACAGCAGTGTGGAGTGGGGCCCTGGAATAACAGCATAGACAAACTGTGCCTGTAGTATAAATAACACAGGAGTGTGGTGTGGAGCCCTGGAATAACAGTGCACACAAACTGTGCCTGTGGTATAAAGAATACAGCAGTGTGGAGTGGGGCTCTGGAATAACAGTGCATACAAACTGTGCCTGTGGTATAAAGAATACAGCAGTGTGGAGTGGGGCCCTTGGATAACAGTATAGACAAACCATGCCTTTGGTATAAAGAATACAGCAGTGTGGAGTTGGGCCCTGGAATAACAGTACAGACAAACTATGCCTGTGGTATAAAGAATACAGCAGTGTGGAGTGGGGCCCCGGATAACAGTATAGACAAACTGTGCCTGTAGTATAGAGAATACAGCAGAATAGAGTGGGGCCCTGGGATAACAGTATATGCAAACTGTGTCTGTGGTATAAAGAATACAGCAATATGGAGTGGGACCCTGGGATAACAGTATAGGCAAACTGTGCCTGTGGTATAAAGAATAAACTGTGCCTGTGGTATAAAGATTACAGCAGTGTGGAGTGGGGCCCTGGGATAACAGTATATGCAAACTGTGCCTGTGGTATAAAGAATACAACAGTATGGAGTGGGGCCCTGGGATAACAGTATAGGCAAACTGTGCCTGTGGTATAAAAAATAAACTGTGCCCATGGTATAATGAATACAACAATATGGGGTGGGGCCCTGGGATAACAGTATATGCAAACTGTGCCTGTGGTACAAAGAATACAGCAGTATGGAGTGGGGCCCTGGGATAACAGTGTAGGCAAACTGTGCCTGTGGTATAAAGAATAAACTATGCTCATGGTATAAAGAATACAACAATATGGAGTGGGGTCCTGGGGTAACAGTGTAGACAAACTGTGCCTGTGGTATAATGAATACAACAATATGGAGTGGGGTCCTGAGATAACAATATATGCAAACTGTGCCTGTGGTATAAAGAATAAGCTATGCTCATGGTATAAAGAATACAACATTATGGGGTGGGGCCCTAGGGTAACAGTGTAGACAAACTGTGCCTGTGGTATAATGAATACAACAATATGGAATGGGGTCCTGGGATAACAGTATAGGCAAACTGTGCCTGTGGTATAAAGAATACAGCAGTATGGAGTGGGGCCCTGGGATAACAGTATAGGCAAACTGTGCCTGTGGTATAAAGAATAATCTGTGCCCATGGTATAATGAATACAACAATATGGAGTGGGGCCACAGGATAACAATTTCCACTGTACTGCAAATTATAGAAATTGTGTTAAATGCAGGCCAAGTGGCTAGAACATCTATACCTGGTTATTGTGGGGTATCCACAGTGAGAGGGAGAATGCCCCGATCTCAGAGTGTGATTCTATGGTGTTCCAGTCTGGGGTCATTACTATCAAGCCTCTTCCTAGGTCCAGTAGTTATTGAGGGCTCTTTTCTTCATATTCTTCCTCTTTTTAGGTTCTAAGTAGTGAAGTCACTGCAAAAGATGGCTAGATACCTCTATGTCTGGCTAGATAAAAGGTGGAAAACTGGGAGGGATCAAGTGGAAAGGCAGTTAACGAATCTACTGAGAGAGATAGTGGTGCATGCTACCGCCATGGCATGTTCTTATTTGGCTATTTTTCAGTATTAAGCATGCATCTGTGCACACATCCCAAACTATGGTCATGCTCCTAGGATTTACATCAATATGCACAGTTCACAATTCGGCTTGTATGGGCTATATATTATCACTGAATTATGACACCATGATGTCATATGTACACCTTAGCTGTGTATTACACATGTTAATATACATGTCCAGTTTTCATTATGTATACTTCAGCTGCATTGCTTTGTTGGGCTCTACATTTGTATACTCCTAACACAGCAAATACAAAATGCTCCCATTGTATGCTATAGTATGAATGAGTAGATCACCTGCAGATGGTGTGCCATAGCTGCATATACACAGTTGTCCTTTGATACTCATACAAATTTACATGTCCTACTGTTATCACTTTTAGTGAGTATACCTCCTATTGCCTTATGTTAGCATGGCAGTATATATGACTATACAATATCCAGTGCTACTTTTGTTATGTACCAGTGCTAATTGCTGTTTAACTGTTGCACATTACTGTCCTGTCTATGTCTCTTTTTATTCAGACATGTTAATAACCATCATCAATGCACATAGTGCATGTGTCGGACTGCTGAATGTACCTTGCAGGAGACTTGCAGTCCACCTTGTGTTGGAGACACATGCACATGCAATTTATTTACTTGGATATGCTTGTCCTGTTTTTTTTTTTTTTCCTGCTAGCTATTTCCTTCATGCATTTCCTTACAATTATGAACATATATTGGCTGTTTCCTTCCCATGTATAGCTTTGGCCTATACATTTCACATATATGTGTATGTGTGTATGTGCGTGTGCGTGTGCGTGTGCGTGTGTGTGTGTGTGTGTGTGTGTGTGTGTGTGTGTGTGTGTGTGTGTGTGTGTGTGTGTGTGTTTTGTGGGTGTGTGTGCATCTTTGTGAAACATATTATCATTGCAATGTAGCTGCACTGGGACAATATGATATTGTGCCACCATAACAGGGTATATTACACATGAAAGGCAGATACACCCAAGGTGGTACTACTTGAATTGTTTCCATCTGTGTTCATAGGTTCATAGGTTCATAGGTAGGTCCTAGGCTATCGGCCCTGGGGCCTATACAAGCCCAGCCAAAAAGGTACCCTGGCTTTTGCCACCCAAGAAAATTATTTTTCTGTGCCACTGTTGAGCAGAGCCACAGAGGTAATCCCCGGGGTGAATTTCCTATATCGCATCCAATCATCAAGATTTTTCTTGAAGAGTGCTAATGAGGAGCTTTGTTTGATATGGATAGGTAGTTTATTCCAGAGTATGGAAAGTCTCTGGGACAGGAATCTATCCCTCCGGTATGTTCTGTTTATTGTGGTGACAAGGTTTAGGTCCCTAGAGCGTGTAGCTCGGAGGGTTTGGGATTTTTTTAAGTGGAGCATGCCCAACAGCTCTGGGTTTGACATGACTTTGTATGTTAGGCAGAGATCACTGCTGAGTAGGCGATATGTGACGGAGTAAAGCTGGAGTTTTTTGAGACGGTCTGCATAGGGCATCTGTTTGAGGCCGGTAATCCTCTTTGTGAGGTATTTATGTGACCTTTCCAGTTGTTGTAGATGTCTTGTGAGGTACATAGCAAAAGGGGCGTTGTACTCTATAATGGGTCTAATGAGTGATGAGTAGAGGGGAACAATGACCTCTTTTTTTCTGGATGAGAAACCTTTTCTGATGAGGTGTGCCACGTAGAAGGATTTCCTGACTACTGTGGCGATGTGATTATCAAAGGAGAGACTACTGTCCACCTGTGTCCCAAGGTCTCTTATCACACTTTCAGTGTTAAGTATACTACTGCCTATGTTGTAGTTCATGGGTACAGAGTTTTTACCAAAGGGGATGACAATGCACTTTTTGGCATTGAGCTTGAGGCCATGGCTTTGACACCAGGCATCTGTCTCAGTGAGGCCCTTTTGTAGGATGTCCACATCGTTAGAAGTTTCGATTATGGCTCTTAGTTTGCAGTCATCTGCAAACTTCATTAGCCAAAGACCTTCTGTGTTAGCCTGTACATCAGAGAAGTAGATACCAAATGGGAGAGGACCCAGGACTGAACCCTGTAGTACTCCACGTGTCACTGGTCTGAAGTCGGGTTTGGAGTCTGCTACTTTCACAGTGTGGGTTCTGTCAGTGAGCCACTTGGCAACCCATCTTGTGACATAGGGATTTATACCTAGTTTAGTGAGTTTATCTAGAATTCCAGAGTGGGGGATGGTGTCGAAAGACTTGGCAAGATCTAGATAGGCTGTGTGAACCACCTTACCCTTGTCTACGGCTTTGGTGACTGCTTCAAAGAGGTCTGTCAGGTTTAGGAGACATGATCTGCCTTTTACAAACCCGAACTGGGTGGGATCCAGAGTTTGGAGATTACCAATGTCTTTGTTTATAAGTTCCATGATGATATGTTCCATGGCCTTGCAGACCAGGCTCATCAGGCTAATGGGGCGGTAGTTCCCGGGGTCCATGGTGGCTTCCACCTTGTGGAGTGGGATAACCATTGCTGTGTGCCATTCAGCAGGCATAAAGCCTGAGGTGAGGCTATGATTGAACATTGTACTTAGGTGGGGTGCCAGTTCGTTCTACAGATCATGTAGAATGCAGCCTGGGATGTTGTCTGGTCCCATGGATGTGTTCTTGGCTTTGGAGAGTGTGTTTTTTACCTGTGCAGCCATGATTACAGGAAATTTGCATTCTTCTGGTATAGAAATGGGCTCTTTAGGGGGTGAGAGGGGGTAAAGTTAGCACTGAACCTATCTGCCAGGATGTTGGCAATATCAGTTGGGTCTGTATATTTAGTGCCATTGTGCTGTCACTCAGAGCAGATCAGAGTGTTGCCATTGAGATTCTTGACATAGCTATAGAATGCTTTGTGGCTGTCTTTAGAATCAGTGGCGATTTTGTTTTCATAAATAGCTTTGGAGGATTTTATCAGGGATTGCAGCTTCTTACTCAGGCTGACCAGGGAGCTCCTCCACTCGTGGGATTTTACTCTCTTTTGCAAGAGTTTCTTCCTTCTGTTGTACAGTTTGTTTATGGCATGGGGCCACCAGATTGGCTTCGTTTTTTTTGTAGGATAGCGTCTTGGTTCTGTTTGGGATAGCACCATCCATGCACTCATGTAAGTGCTTATAAAGTGCAATTGTGTAGTATTCAGTAGTCGTAACTGTATTGTCCATCTGCATGGGTGTCATGAAGTTCACCACTTCTGTCTTAAGTAACATGAAGTTGGCTTTGGAGAAATGTTTTACCATGGTTTCCTTAATGGGAGGGTGGAGGCAGGATGTGGATATCTAGGGTAATTAGCTTATGGTCGGATCGGACCAATGAGGCATTGACTTCAGGTGTGGAACACTGGTCACTCGTATTGGTAATGACTAGATCTAGGATATTGTTGCCCCTGGTGGGGGTGTGGATAAGTTGATCCAGGGCATTGGAGTTTATGAATTCCAGAAAGCGTTGAGCGAAGGAGTTGGTACATGAGTAGTTTTCCCAGTTAATGATGGGGCAGTTGAAATCGCCCATTATTAGGGTGTTTTGTTGAACCCTAATATTTTCCAGTACATCAAGAAAAGAGGAGTGGGAATCCTGGGATATGGTGGGTGATCTGTAGCAAGCTACAATTTGGATTGCAGTTTTACCCAGAGTTAGTTGCACTTGGATAACCTCGGCTGCATTATGCTGAGCAACTAGCCTGGAGGTATGGATATCCTTAGTGAAAATGGACACAACTCCGCCTTTGGTGTTCCGGTCCAGAATACATGGCCGAAAAGTGTGGTATGAGTTATAGCCTGGTAGTGCAGGTGTGCTCTCTGGAGCCTTGAACCAGGTCTCAATCACTGCACAGATATCGATGTTCTCCATTTTAAGGAGTGCCTCGAGTGTGTGCATTTTGAGATTTAGACTTCTAGCATTGAGTAGCATCACCCTCAGTTTTTGCTTGCCTGTTCCTGTTATGGTGGTGAATTTGTCATTTAAACCTTGCCTAAAAAAGGCACTATAGGGTCGACAAGAACCTTAGCCAGTATCCAGAATCCCAGGGGTGACAGGTGCAGGCCATCTCTGGCAAAGCATCGTGGTCTGTCGACCATGTCATCCCAGGCAGACAGATACTGGATCCCTTTAGAATGGCACCAGAAGCTTAGCCAATTGTTGAAGTCAATCATTTTGTCCTTGTACTGCGGCATCATTCTGGGTGATGGCAGAATGCTACTCAGGGCTAGGGTCATACCTGCCTGGGCTAAAAGATCAGAGAGCTCTTCCATGTCTCTTTTCATGTAGTCCAGGGAGATACTTCTCAGGTCGTTCACACCAACATGGACAATGACAGAGTCATAGTTGTACTTGTTGTGGAGTGTCCTGAGTGTGTGGGTTATGTGGCGGATCCTGGCACCTGACAGGCAGCTGATAGTAACCTTCTCCTTGTTTAGCCTGGTGAGTGGGACATCAGTGTGCCTGACTATAGAGTCGCCTATGACTAGTGTGTTGGGTACGTTGTTTTGCCTTATTGGCTGTGGTTGAGTGGCACACTGAGTCTGCAGGCTATGTGTCATTTGGGTTGTGTTGGGGGTGGAGGTTGCTTGCATTTCTGCTTTGGAGGTCTCTGTTGCTTGAGCAGATTATTATTGAGAGCCTCCGTGAATGTTTTTGTGTTTCTATGTGTGGATTTTGGTGGTGTAGATTTAGGGAGACTATGTGATGAGTGTGGTGTGGTGCAAGTGTTTACCTTCTCCTCTTGACTGTCAAGTTCAGTCTTGATTGGAGAGAGCTTTACCTCCAGTTTGGCTAGATAAGTGCATCTCTCACAGGTTGTAGTGTTGGGTGGTAGGAGGAGAGGGTTGTCTGTGTACATGAGGCAATTTCTACATTACCCCAAGATGTGTTGTGTTTATGATTTACTTGTTTGTCATAAATTCCCAGACATTTGTCTACTTCTTGCATAGCTATTAATGTACAGGTTTACATTCCTTATTTTCTATTATCCATATTCTTATGTATCACCATGTACTTTCTACTTGAAATTTTCACATTTCATGTCACTGGTGTGCGTATATGTGATGACCCTTCTTTATGTTTAGCTTGTGTGATGTCAACACATGTTGTATATCTACTTGGCATATCTGTTGCCTCCAGCCTGTAATTTCTTCTTGCACATCAGGATCCCATTCCGCCTGTCTAGGTGGCGTGTATACTTATTGATTTATTACACAACCACTGTACTCTTTTACAGCAGTACTGCTGCTTAGGGCCATTTTTACTTGTTTGCCTATTGCAAGGAGGGTCAGAGATTCACATCTGCCCTATGCTTTTCTGCTCCTGCATTTCCTTGTCTGGAATTAATCAGCTTTGCTGTCGTACGGCTTCCACTTGCAATGTTAATTGGCTAGTGGTTGAGGAAGCTTGATGGCCATTGTGTACTGCAATGCCAGCAATCCCCCTTTTGCTTCTCCATCTTCAGCCTGCCTTTAGTAGTACTACTTTTAGTATGACTGTGTCACAGTTTGAAACATGTCAGCACTGCTTTCTGCATTGGTATATAATGTATTATTGAGGTGCACCTTGCTGGTATGCATCCCTACCCTGTTTGTCATCTTTCCATAACCTCTGCGGTACAGTCCATGAATTTCTATCTGCATATCTCACCTATCCTTTATGTATATTAAAAACATTTCTTAGTCATAGTTTGTGATACTTCTTATATGTTTCTCCTTACACTTTACCCACCTCCTCTTTCCATGTTTTTCCATACCATCTATTGTCAAAAAAGGGGGCATATTCCTGCAAAAATCATGCCTGTGCCCCTTTTACTCTCCTTCTGATCTCCCTATTCTATCATCCCTCTTGCATGATCCTCTTCTTCACCATCACCCAACATCTGCTTTGCTATCACCCTATTTCCTTGGATCTGTGTTCTGTGTGTTATTTATGTTTCTCACATGTATACCACTCCCATTGGTAGATATTGTTATCATTGGTGATGTGTCTGTGGATACCACTTTGCTGTGATTAATACATTTTTTACTTACATTTTTGCAGATTGTGATGGATTCCACAAATTAAAATGGATATGTATGTGTATGCAATAATATCCACAGCATATTGCAGATATGTATCATTCTACGGGTCATATTTGTCTTCATTCACTAGTCGGTGTTTGCCACATATTACTGACATACTCAGTTGAGTTTGTCTACCTTACACACACACACACACACACACACACACACACACACACACACACACACACACACACACACACACACATACATCGCTAATGCAAATATATCAGTTTACATATGAGGTCTCCTTGTAACACGATTTTGCAATACTTGATTTTGCTGATACTATTGGTTATTTGTTGCATCTGTGCTGTGTTATGCCCATTAGACCTGGGTACATCTGCATATAACTTGAGTTGCCACAAATTTTGGGCAGACCTCTGTGCAATATACCAAATTCCATAAAGTTATGGAATCCAGAACTCAGTGAATTTACAAAGGCCATTCTAATCTGAATTCCAACCTAACATGAAGTGGCAATGCCTATTGCATATAAAATGTCAGAAAATGCTACTTCTTAAAAAACAGCATTTTTGGTTCTCATTTCATGAGATCACAAAAATAATATGATTCTGGTATATACTGAGCTTGTCATCTTGAAAAAATTAAATATGTTATATACATATATATGTGTTAATGTCTGGGTGTATGTTTTTTGTGTGAAATGAATGGCAAAACCAGAGGATCCAAATAGCTAAGACTACCGGCGGTAACTAGCAATAAATGCCTATTTTTAAGTAACAGTACAAATATTATACAATATTTCTCAGAGTAATATATCATGGCCCTCAGATACAAAATGCATTTAGCTGATTGCCCCAGGTCAAAGATACATGCACACGCAAGTTTATCTCTTTGTAATGCATTTTACTGCCCATGACTCCAAATGGAGGTGAGGGTCATAAGTCCAATGACAAAAAAAAAATCTCTGTTCGTGGGAATAAATTTCATTTTTACTCGATGAAATGACAGCTCAGTGAAGAAGTATTTAAGTCATTATTGTACTTGTTCTGAGCAGAACTTCACCATAGCACCCCAATGATAACAAAGTATAATGCAAAATGTCAGCAAAGGAGCATGAACTGAAGACATTGCTGCTCTTCACTGAAAGGCTATACATTTGTCCTTCTTTGACATTTCATTACAAATCATTCAGTTACTTCTGACATAATGAGAAGTTAGTGCACATATATCATGGTATCAGAGGTTAACTAGCTCCTAAGTGGATACCAGGCATAGTGCCAGTCTGTAACAACCAAAGCAAGCCCTCTGTAATGCTAATTTAATAGCCATATATAAGGGACAATATGTCAGTTTCCTGAAGGCAGTTCAAAATTAAAAATTCAGGGACTTCTAAAAAGGTATTTGGGTACAAAACACATACACTGTGACCAAATGGAATGTGCCCCTTTTGAGACAATATAGTGCCTCTTACTGTAAGGGAATCACATAAATATAACAGCAATGTTGCTGTTTGATAGATATTGTACTCACTCAAGAAGCCATGTCACTAATCATTCAAAAGTGAGCCTCTAACTGCCATTTGCTTT
Organism: Protopterus annectens; assembly: GCF_019279795.1. Lineage (NCBI taxonomy): Eukaryota > Metazoa > Chordata > Ceratodontiformes > Protopteridae > Protopterus > Protopterus annectens. The sequence continues at coordinate 1,126,440,349 of NC_056727.1, read as the reverse complement.
GATTCATCACCTGCCACTAAAATCTAAACGCTTTTGTCTCTAAAAACATAAAACAGGACTTCACCAGAGATAAAAACCTAGTACAATGTCACTTCCTTATGTAGAATTGCAATCATCAAAACATCCCTCCTTAAAGTTATACATGCATAAATAATGAAATATCGTAAGTAAAAAACAATACAGCGTGCATGCACACACATGCACATGCACGCACACCTGCACAGACACACACACACACACACACACACACACACTCACACACACACACACACACACACACACACACACACACACACACACACACACACACACGCATACACACACAGTAAAAGTTCACTGTTCAATCAAAGCTGGCAATGTTTTCAAAAAGATAATCTCTCACATTGGCTTGAGTTGAATCAGGTGCTGTCATGCTGCAATCTGTCTGATGGTACCCTGCTGCTGAAAAACAGTGTAGCACATTGTGGTACCCCAGCAAGTCTTATATGTACATACATATGTGCCTATTAACATAAAAAATGCCTCACAGGGACACACTATTGCAAAGCTGAGGCACGTGTCCATGTACACAGCAGGGTAACACTGTTGCTTTCTCCTGTATAAAGCATATCTAATTGTCAAGTTTCTTAAACAGTCTGAATTCATATGTGAATTTGGATCAAACTGACTTATAGCTGACATTAGTCAAAATGAGTTAAACAAAGTAATGACAACCATTGCCTATCAACCCACACATTCAACAATGACACCATTTTCCAGTATGATACTCATCCCCTTTCCCTAGCAAATCCTATACCAGGTAGCCAAAATGCTGAATTGCTGAGTAATTTGATTATTAGCCTCCATGTACAAAGTAGCAATAATATTGAAGAAGCCTTTGTGCACCTGGGCTTAATTCAGATATTCAGTGAAACCACTAGCCTAAAAACATTCTCAAATAAGCAATCCCTACCAAATACCAATGGCACAGAAAACAGTTTGCAATATAGTAGCTTATTCTTGCACCATCAACAGCCACCCTTATACTCACACTGCATTAACCAGACTTTTACCCATCCTTATAGCCTTTAAACACCTTGCCATTATCATCCTTAATCAGTTGCTTCACTGCTAGTGCTAAACACCTTAACAAAGATATTGAAATCTACAGGACAAAGCTGTTCTCATAACCGTCTGATTAAAGAAAAATAACCCAACAGATGGATGAAAAAATACACGTGTGCTACTTAAGCTAAGAGTCAAAGCCTAGTACCAGTAGAAAAGCATTCCCTTACAAACCAAGAGATGGAGATTTGCTTACCTATGAGACTGTGCTAAAAAAACTGCAAAGTAACATTTGCAGGCATAAAATCATATCAGCTAGAAATAAGCAAACCTCTCTGCTTATTAAGGCTTTTCTGGGAAGAACATAGATCCATCAGTGGTTAAACCCTCCTTCCATATGTTAAAATAGCCTTACTTCTCCTTACAACTGCTTAAAATTGTTCTCCAAGCTTCTCCTGCCCCCATAGCATCCTACATAATTCTACCCAAAGGTCTCCATTCAACCTCAACACCCCATTTCCTATTTAAGAAATAAACATGAAACAGATAAACTGCTAAGCATTGCACCTTTCCATATGTGGCCTGTTTTGCAACAAATAAGCTCCCACTGCTATATATACTGGTTTGCTGGACTTTATAATTCTATGAACGTCAAATAGTTATATAATTGTTTTATGTGTAGCTATTACAATCTGTGGAATATTGAAGTCTTTGCTCTTCATGCTAGGTGCTGGAAAGAGTCTCAGCAAATATCAACCCAATCCTTCATAGAAAAGTACCCCAGACTGTACTATTACATTTTATTCAGTATAATACACAGTATGACATCATTACTATGACATTAAAATAGTTTACTATCACTTTCTTAATCGTTTATCTCTTACTTTTCTGAAGTAATTTAGGTACCATAAAGAAAATAAATTATGTTCCTCAGGATACCCTTATGATTCACCAAATTGGATCAGTGACTAGAATCCAATAGGTTATTTTTGGTTGGAGACTTGGCTGGGGTTCTATACATATTCCAACCCATGACTAAGTCCTTTCCTCATGCAGTCAAATAAAAAAAGAATCACAAAATTCTTACACTTTTATTTAAATCATCTCTTAATTACAAGTTCGAAGTAGAATTTTACTGTTTGGATAAAATATGTAGCATATGTCTCATCTGCAATCTGTCTAACATACTCCATTTTTATGAAAGTAGTAATTTATGCATCATTTTAATAGATATCCTTTGAACATATTTAGTATCAATGCAGCATAGATAGGTTGTACACGACTGTGTCTTCGGCTTTCAACAATTTTATAATACAAATTATTTTATGTCAAGATTCTCTGCTAAAATATTGTCAAGAACAGGTTTTTAGTCGTTTGTTTTGTGACCTTTTCTTGCTATTGTTCTGCATAATCTTTTACCTCACTGTTTTTGCATGTATATTACCTGTCACTAACACTGAAAGTCCTCTGCACCATAGTAAACACTATAAGTTCGCATATTACTGTACCACCTACATTGTAGTTCTTGTACTTGCAAATATTTCATCTTACTATTACAACAATCTATTTTCTTAAAGATGGTGAATGTCCACTTATTTCATAGATTAGCATTAGGCTAACTGCCCTTGTGAGACATTTTAAGTCTAGCCAATTATCCTCAGTGAGATTCAAACCCTGTACCTTGTGTTTGTAAGGGAAACACCTTAACCATTAGGCCACCCTCCCAAGCATTCAGAAGAAAACTTATTTAAAGTTAAATTTTAGAAAGCCAAAATATGCAGCTGAGTAGCTTGCTAATCCTCCACATGAAACATATTTGCTTTTAGATATGTAGATGTAAGGCTTGCTGCTTAAGTCATTTATTCATTATATGTGCAGTGTTAAATAATGCACAGTATTTTGGCAGTTTTTTCTCACTCAAGCTAATGCCCACAAATACACACAAACACATGCACACATGCACACTCACACACACACATACACACACACACACACACACACACACACACACACACACACACACACACACACTTTAATTTTCTATAGGTCTTAATGTTTATAATACAGTGTGGATGGTTTATTGCTCTCTGCTTGGAAACAGTACAAGTTCAAACCCCTTTATGTTTTTTGAGAAATTTGTTGGAATTATGCAATGTTTTCTCCATTATGACTTTTGTAATATGTAAAGATTAAAACTGCAAACCAGAACTGTGTTGGTTCAACTACCTCAAAATCCATTCTGGATATGGAAACCATTTCACCCAGCCACTCAGCAGGCAGTATACATTGCCCTGTACTGTATACATCTGCAATTTAAAACTGGCAAAAAGGACCATATCACCTCTGTGCAAATACATTAAGTGAAAACTAGCAGCAATTGTTTTCATATATGTAAAGTAGTGATGAGTCACTCAGATAAATAGTGCAGAGATGGAAGTGTGGCAAATTGCCCAATACTGTATATATATATATATATATACTAGAATACTTGAATCCATGTGTATATTTTGCACATATGTGTAATTGCTACCTATCATCATAAATTTATGAAGTATGTTTGCAAGTTTTTACTGGTAAATACATGGCGTCTCTGAGCCCAAAACTTGATGGCAAGAAGCTGTGCATATCTGAGCTCAGTGGCCCTGGCAAGCAGATTACAGCCACTTTGTCGGCAGCTTTATTCTGCTGTTGCCCTTTGCTGCTTACCAGTTGATTGCATTTATAAGTTACGAAAATTGGGGAAGATACAAAAGCTGGAAAAAAGGGAGACAGCAGTCAAGGGCAACACAGACATAAGAGGGTTGTGCTTGAGATGATGAGAGATGTATTTATTTATTTGTCAGGATAGACCCACCTTTCCCTGAAATATAGGGAAGAAGGGAAGATAGAGAAGAGTTAAAGATGTTAGGTAAAGGAATGATAAGCAGGGAAGAGATCAGGGTATTGCCAATAATACACATACACAGACAAGACACACAGTGATGGGTGATCACACAACAGATTAGGTTCACAAATGAAGGGAATGACATACAGACAGAGGACGCATGGATGAATAGTGATCTGCATAATTTGTGGAAATGCACAAGTGGTGGGTTTAACACAAAAGGGTGATGCACAAATGACAGAGAATAGGAGCCACAGGACCTCCCACAGATATCATTCTGACTCCGAGACCAATAGGCAGAGCCCTGTCTAGAGGAGGCTGGCTGGGCAGCCCAAATGTTGAAGGGGTTGCGGTCTCCAGTGGCTTGGTGAATAGAGCCTGCCTGGACAGAGACTCTTGTACCCATTGCAGAAGACCTTGTTATGGGCTCCACCACCTCACCACAACCATCTTGACTACAACTTTCACTGCAGCCTGCAGCACAGGCTGATCTAAGTCTAGGCTGCTGTGCCACAAGCTGCCTCTAGAGGGATCAGCAACCATTCTCATCCTGCAAAACAGGTCGATGATGAGTTGTGGTGGCATCTCTCTCTCTCTGCAAAGCAGGTCTATGATGAGTTGTGGTGGCATCTCTCTCTCTCTCTCTGCAAAGCAGGTCTATGATGAGTTGTGGTGGCATCTCTCTCTCTCTCTCTCTCTGCAAAGCAGGTCTATGATGAGTTGTGGTGGCATCTCTCACTCTCTGCAAAGCAGGCATATGATGAGTTGTGGTGGCATCTCTCACTCTCTGCAAAGCAGGTCTATGATGAGTTGTGGTGGCATCTCTCTCTCTCTCTGCAAAGCAGGTCTATGATGAGTTGTGGTGGCATCTCTCTCTCTCTCTCTCTCTCTCTCTCTCTCTCTCTGCAAAGCAGGTCTATGATGAGTTGTGGTGGCATCTCTCTCTCTCTCTGCAAAGCAGGTCTATGATGAGTTGTGGTGACATCTCTCACTCTCTGCAAATCAGGCATATGATGAGTTGTGGTAGTACCTCTCTCTCTTTCTCTATCTGTCTATACAGCAGTAGACTGCAACCAAGATATGTTCTGTATCTCTACAGGGAGATAAAACAGAGAAAAAGAAAAAAAGTAATAAGTAGGAGAATGCAACAATTATTAAACTATTTTAAAGTATTAGGTAATATTACAATTATTACTAATAAAATAATTTCCAATATATGATATGTAATATAATAATTATAATATAAATACAACACAATAATATAATTATGATACACTATACTATAATAAATAAGTAGTATTATACCTAATATTAGTTTTTCTTTGATTCATAGAGTACTTATGGGGTCAGTGGACTAACTGCTGCCAGCCTCCTGAAATACATTAGAAGTTGAGAGCAATCTTGTCCTGATCTGTAAAGCAAACAAAAGAAAATAAAAAAGGCAATTATTAGAAAATGTGTCTGTATTATAAACAAAAGTGTATCTGTTGATGCACTTGCAGTTTATTATATAAATATAAATAAATTGTAAACCATCACAGTATGCCCATAGCATAAGCCTAGCTGCAAATGTACAGTTTGAGTACATTAAGAAATATCCGTCTGTTGAAATGGTTTGCTTATTCCCCCCAAGTCACAATTTCTCATTGGCTTATTCAGATATCATGTTCCTACCATATACGTAACAGCAAATATAACATTAAGTATATTAAGGAGCACCTGTCTATTAAAATGGTGCCTTTGTTTGTCCCCGTGATCTCCTGCATAACATTCTGCTTGCAGGCGATATAAAGGTAAAGTTGTACAGAATTGGAAAGTTTTCAGCAACTTGATAAACCTTTAAAATAAAAAATAGATAATTGTTCAACTAAGAAGAAAGATCACTGGTGATGCCTTCTATAGACTTTTTATTTGTCTGAGACTTTAAATGGACAAACATGCAGAGATGGCATCACCATCAGTAATGACCCATAATTACAAGACTTTTTAGTAGCTGGAATGGACAAACTGCAACATCTGCAATACTTCCGCAGTAATGACCAATAACTACAAAGTTTAAATTATGTAAGATTGAAGAAATGCTTAATGAATGCCTACCATATTCTTTAAATGAGCTAACTGTAAGACAGACATTACCTCAGCAGTCATGAGTCATAGGTAGGGCATCCTTATATGCTTTCACTATTGTAATAGGAGAGGATATACTTACCAAATAAAGCTTCTCTTCACTTCTCTACTGCTGCCACCCACTGGACAAACTGGTTAGTCTGCTTTCACTGCAAAATGTCATAGAGGTGGTGGCATTCTCACTGATATGTGCTTTCCAGTGAGCTCAAACAGTTTATCAGCAAGATCTATCCAGATGTCAATGCAATGGTTACATTTTGCTGACCTCCTTCCACATCTTGCAGCCTGGCCTTATAGGTGGTGTATTACAGGTGCAGGAAAACCTTACAGAAGACAATGCCATGATATAGCCAGGTACAAAAGCAAAAGTTGCAGCTGTAATATGAAAGTAAGACTCCTAGGTGTGACCCATGATGTATCCAATGTGCATGTAGGCAGTTCAAGTGCTGGCAGATATAAATGTCATACAGGGAAAAATCATACACTGACTTAGTATAGGAAGACAGCTGATAATATGGTGCCCCATGCCAGGAGTAAGGCATATCAGAATGCAATGTGTGATTTTCTGGCAAATTAGTGATAAATCATTAAAGACTGAAGTTCGAAAACTTTGGCAGACATTTCAGTTTCAGACTTCATACCCTTGAGAAAATTCATGCTAATACAAAAACTGTTATTCTGTCAACTTTCTAAGTTTGTAAAAGCAATATTTAAACGTTGTCCCTATTTTTGGACCTTTGGCCCCCTTTTATTTATAGCTTTGTTCAGACATCTTGCTCTAAAAGGTTGAGAGGTATGCTAACACGTGATGAGGAGTACTTGTATCACTACAATGAGATAACTATGACGGTAAAGATTATGGTAATGTGGTTATTTAAGCTGGGTGGTGGGTACACCTTCATCATGCACATAAGTGGAGCAAAAGGTCAGTGTTACCATGCAGTATTTCTTATTATAGTATTTGTTCAATAACAGAATGCATGACTGCATATTAAGTTTCAAACGTTTCTCCATCAGGTACCTCAGCATTGAAAACAGCACAATATGTATGGATTTCCTTCATTTCCACATGTACTAATACTCGTACACAGGTTTACTGACAAGTGAATATTTAGGCATCGTTTATTGAATTACTTTATTATTTTATCACAGTTACGGCTCCACAACAAACAGTAATGATATACTGTACTGAGGTGCATCACAGCAGACTGACATTAGATGATGTCATTAATCTCAAACTCATGTTACAGCCTGAGGACAGTCATACACAATTCAAAATGTGCTGGCTGGGCCCATGCCCCCAAACAGCTTAATAAGTCCATAATTAATGATGCAGATGCACACATAGTGCATAATGATAAAATGCCTTTAGCAGAATATGTGGATTCCCCTTGTAACTCAACATGTTGTTATTGTGGACATGTTGTACCACTAGAAGAAGACATGGAAATACTGGCAGTTTATCATCTATCACAGATGTTTCTAGACAGACAGAAAATCTTGTCTGCACAGCAACAAATGTGTCATGACATTGTGAAGACACAAGCTGCTGCCCCTGAGACTCAGGTAGAGAAGGACAGAGTATAGCATGTTGCGCATGAAGAGCTTCCCCAGTACATGGGGATGATAGAGTCCAGGGATAATGCCATCAGGATCCTCATGCAGATGACAGTTGCTGACATGGCAACCATGTCTGCCTCTATCTAAAAACTACTGAGATCCTACCAGACACGCATTAATGACAGTGGTGGACATGGTGAAAAAACAGATCCTCATGCATGGTGGATGTGTGGGACATGTACCCTTGGTGCTGCAAGAAGGACCTACATCCATTGATGTGATGTCATCCATAAGTTAGTCAGTTAGGCATCATCAGACTTCAACATAGCGTGGTAGAAACTCTCAGTCAAGGTCTAGGTTATACAGCACTGCCCAATCACTATCAAGGGCATCACTGACCTCCAATAGGTCTCATCATAGCAACTCAGTATCAGGCTGACATGACAGTACTTCCTCCCAATCTATGGGACCATGCCCAGCACTATCACTGGGGGACATTGTGCATAACCCAATGCCATTGTGAGACTCACTCATAGTTTCACATATTTTGACACATGTCCCACAAAACTAGCACGACAAAGTGACAGGAAAAATACACGTCTGCACACTAGACTCATACCTAACCCACTGTGGAACATCTGTGATGAGGAATGAAAACATTTGCACTACCTGCAAGATTAAAAACATAGAAGAAAAAATAGTACATATAAGAAAAAGAAAAAAAATATGTAATTTGCCAAAACCACAACTTACCAGTTTGCAACAACAATAACATCACAATAACAATTCATAACTACTTCAGTTTGACATAGTAACAACATTCATTCTTAAGCATTTATCTGCAAATAAAGGTTTGCTGTGTGGTTCAAAACATGGCCTCACATCTCAGTCCACTATTAAAACCTCCACACTCCCTACTGCTATAGCTAGCACATATACTTCTGTCCGCTTACCCTTGTACAAATGATGACATCCATGTTATATCCCATAGTTGTGGACTAGATGCCACCCCTTTGTCTGCACTGTCATGTAATGTGTATGAGTCTTTCAGAGGGAGTTACATACGAATGCTTTTGGTTGGTCACTCTCACTATCATCATACAGGAAGCAAACTGCATATGGAGCTGCACTAACACCACTGGTTACTGGTTATGACAGTTGTGGGCAAGAGCCGGGGGCTCATATTATACAGCATGCAACAGCCCATCAACATTCTGCAGGCAGTAGCAGGGTCATACTGGAGGGCACAACCAGACTCATCTAGGTGGCAGAAATGGGCTTTCAGCAGACTGAACACTTGATCAATCACTATCTATGCTTGGACAAGGTGGTACTAAATCACATGTTTGCAGCTCCCTGTGGGATACAGACCAGTGTCGTTAACCAAGGTTAAAGTGGGTAGCCAGTGTCACCTGAAAAACAGAGCTAGAAGAGGACACACAAAAATGGATTAGTTAGCCATTAAACCTTAGCCACTATATAGAGACATATCTATGGAAATCAAAGTTATTTAGGGTACACTTAGCTACTAAGTATCCATGCAGTATCCTTCCATGCAGGAAATGGCAGTATGGACAATTTGTGCACCACATGTGGGAATCATGGGTACTGCCAAGATGCTGGGCTGGTACAGAGGTGATACAGTTATGTGCATCACACAGATTATCTGTCAGTAAACCCTTTCTATTGCTGGATATTTCCCCAGTAGACCAAGTGGGGCCCTGTTGATCATGTGAGTGCAACCTATCAAACCAGGTGCATCAGGAAGCAAACCAGTCTGCAGAAAATATGTATGATACTGACTTGTCCTGTGCTGACACTGTGAAATAGATACACACATCCGCATGGGCTAGGAGCATATCAATGTACTGCTGCCATTTATAGTGAGGGTTTTACAATAACTGGTATCCACGAATAGGAAGGCCACATATACATCAAGTTCCAGTTTGTAAGATATACAAGTTCACCTAAGCCCTTATAATCTCCTTGCCTACTGTAAACTTCTCAAGCAGCTCTCTCTCCTCAAAGTTGTACTGAGTCACCCTTTTGCCTATATTTCCTCCTTTGAGGCCATCAAGTGCCACTTTGTGCAGCACAATGAAGCAAGCAAGCATTCATCTCAGAGTAAGACATACCAACACTAACAGCAAAACTTATTTGTTTTCCTCTGATCACAAAGTGACTAGAAAAGGCATGGCTTCCCTTTATATAACTTACCTGTGCAGTGTCAATTTCCATAGCAAAATATGACTCTGAATCATACAAGGTGAGAAAGAAGTCATAGTGTCATACTATAGCTGAGGCATTTGCATAAATCTTTTAACTCATAGGATCATATGATTATAAGAGGTAACTAGACTAATGATCCCAGGGCCCTTACAAGCCTAGCCAAGTTCAGCCCATGGTCCCAAGGGTGTCTGGTTTAAGCAGACACTAAAATCAACACCTATTCCCCCCGTCCAAGAGGGACACAGGTGGTACCCCCAGGGCGAATTTCCAGTTACCCATCCAATCATCCAAAATACGCTTACATAGGGCCAGTAAGTGACTTTGTTTAACATGAATAGGAAGCTTGCTCCAAAAATGAGGCAACCTCTGTGAGAGAAATCTGTCTCTCCAGCAAGTTCTGTTGATATTGCATACCAGGTTAAAGTCCTTTGAGTGAGTGACCCGTGTGCCATTTGACTTGCAAATGTGCAGCATTTCCATTAAAGCTGGGTCAGAAACTGCTCTGTATGCAAGGCACAGGTCATCTCTGAGCAGTCTGTATGAAATAGAGTAAAGTGACAATGACTTCAATCTGTCCACACAAGACAGATCTTGAAGACCCTGAATTTTCTTTCTAAGCTACCTTTGTGGTCTTTACAACTGCTGCAGGAGTTTGGAAAGAAACATACCAAGGGGAGCATTGTGCTCTATTATTGGTCTGATGAGGGAAGAGTACAGAGGGGTTATAACTTCTTTTTTTCAGGTGGCAATGCCTTTAATTATGAGATTAGCAATATACAAGGTCCTTCTTACCATTGTGGATATATGGTGATCAAAGTTAAGGTTGCTGTCAATCTGTGTGCCCAGGATGGCACAGTGGTGCAGCAGTAGCATTGTGACCTCACAGCAAGAGGTTTTCTGGTACCTTCTGTGTGGAGTCTGTATGTCCTCCCTGCGGTTGTGTGGGTTTTCTCTGGGTACTCCAGTTTCCTCCCATGTTACAAAGACATGTGCCTGGAGCATTTCTCCCTGGGCCTCTGCTGGAAATTGGCTTTGTTCTAAGTCAGACTTTCCCGGTTAACAAATGTTAAATAAAGAAATAAAAATCTCTCACCACTGACTGTGTGCATAGGGTATTGCTAGTGATGTGGTAGTTTGCAGGAACATCACCCTTACTGAATGGGGATGATAATGCATTTTTTCCATTAAGTTTAAGACCATGACTTTGGCACCAATCATTAGTCTGTGTAAGACCTTCTTGCAGGATGTTGGCATCACTATGGGTTTTAATGATCACTCCCAGTTTGCATTCATCATCAAACTTTGTCAGCCACAGTCCTTTAGTTTTAGCTTGTACTTCAGAAAAGTAGATCCTGAACAGTAGGGGTCTCAGAACTGATCCCTGTGGAACACCATAGGTTACGGGTCTGCTGAAGGAGGTGGAGTCCCCTATTTTGACCATATGAGTTCTAACAGTGAGCCAGTTTGCAACCCACCTGATGATATATGGGTTGATACCCAGTTGGGTGAGTTTATCAATGATGCCTGAGTGGGAGATTGTGTCAAGAGCCTTGGCTAAGTCTAGGTAGGCTGCATGCACAGATTTGCCTTCACCTAGGATTTTGGTGACTGTCACAAAGAAGTCCACCAAGTTTAACAGGCATGATCTCTACTTGACAAAGCCAAACTGGGTGCTGTTGAGTGTCTGGAGATTTTCTATACCTTTGTTAATAAGGTCTATGATGATTCATTTCCTGGTCTTGCAGACAAGGCTGGTAAGGCAAATGGGTCTATAGTTCCCCGGGTCCATGGATGCACCCCCTCTATACAAAGGGATGACAGAAGCTGTTTTTCATTCTGCTGGGACAAAGCCAGTGCTTAGGCTGTGATTGCAAAGCGTGCCCAATGGTGATGATAATTCCTGTTTTAGCCCATGTAGAACACATCCAGGGATGTTGTCTGGTCCCCCTAGATTCTGTGTTTTTGGCCTTGGAGAGGGCATTTAAGACCTGCTCTCAAAGATACTAGATGGGGGGACAGGTGTTAGGCATGCTTTGGGGTATATGTGGTGGGGACAGGGGAGTGAAGTTTTCACTGAACCTGTCAGCCAGCAGGTTTCTATATCCATAGGTTCTGTATATGTAGTACCATTAACTAAGAGTTCAGCGCAAGTCTGGGCCTTACCTTTCAGGTTATGGATGTAACTAAAAAAAGCCTTGTGGTTATCCTTAGTTAGGGAAACTAATTTGGATTCATAGTTAGCTTTGGAAGACTTCACTAATAGTCTTACTTACTTGTTTAAGTTGAGGAGGGAGTGTTTCCAGTTTTCAGACCATTCCTTCCTACTCTTAGACAGCAATTTCTTTCTCCTATTGTATAGCCTATTAATGGCAGTTGTCCACCAGGCAGGTTTGTTTTTCCTCAAATATCTTGCTTTGGTTCTATCTGGTACAGCAAGGTCAATGTAATTTTACAGGTGCTTGTATAAAGCATCAGTGTATAATTCAGCATAGGTGTCTGTTCCATCAGTGGGGAAAAGGGCTATGAAGCTATTTACACCGTCACATAAGAGGTTGCAATTGGCCTTGCAGAAGTCTTTTAGTCTACTTGTTGCTAAGGGGAGGGGTCTTATGTTATAGTTACTTCTAGTGAGACTGATTTGTGGTCAGATCTCACCAGGGATGGCCACACACTGAGGGTGGTGCAGCAGTCCCCCATGTTGGTGATGACCAAGTCCAGGATGTTTAGGTTCATAGGTCAGTATTAGGCTAACTGCCCTTGTGGGCCATTTTAAGCCTAGCCAATTACCCCATGCAAGAATCAAACCCTGAACCTTGTGTCTGTAAGATAAGCACCTTAACCATTATACCAGGCTCCCACCACTTTTGAGCCGCTTGTGGGTCTGTCAGCCAACTGATCCAGGGCATTGGAGTTAACGAAGTCCAGGAAAATTTGGGCAAGTGAATTAGAACACATATAATTTACCCAGCTTATGGACGGATAATTAAAGTCATCAAAAACCAAGGTGTTTGAGTGAATCTTGATTGACTCAAATAGATCCAAGTAGGCTAAGTGGATGTCCTGATTCATGGAGGGGGGGGGGGTCCTATACCTGGCAATGACCTGAAGAGGGGTCTTACCTACAGTCAATTGTGCCTGAAGTAATTCAAGGGAGTTGTGCTGTTTCATCAATCTGGAGGTGTTTTTATCTTTAATGAATATTTATACACCACCTCCTTTAGTTCTCACACCTTCAGTTTGTGGTCTGAATGTGTGGATGGAAATGTAATCTGGTATAGCTGGGGTGCTCTCCGCAATCTTAAACCAGGTCTCAGTGACTACACAAATGTCAGTATCTTCCAGGGTGAGGACTGCTTCCAGTGAGTGCTGTTGCTGGTTTAGACTCCTAGCATTTAGCAGCATAACCATGACATTGTTTCTAGAAGGTATTTTTACATCAAGAATGTTGTTCTTGTGACATTGCCTAAAAATGGCACTATAGGGATGGCAAGAGCCTTAGCCAATAACTGAAATCCCAAGGGTAACTGATGAAGACCATCTTTGGCAAAGCATTGAGGTCTGTTGACCATGTCATCTGGGCTGACAGATACCAGATCCTCTTTGAATGACACCAGAAACTAAGACAATTGTTGAAGTCAATCATTTTTTATTTGTATTGAGGTATTATCCTAGGCAAAGGTAAAATGCTGCTTAAGGCTAGGGACATACCTGCCTGAGAAACATACTCAGAGAGCTCAGTCATGTCTCCCTTCATATAGTCCAATGAGGTAGATCTCAAGTCATTCACACTAAGTTGTACTATGATGGAGTCATAACAGTGCCTGTTGTTGAGAGACTTGATTGCGTATGTGATGTGGTGGATCTTGGCACCTGAAAGACAGCTGACAGTGATCTTTTCCTTATCCAACCTTGTGAGAGGGATATCTGTGTGTCTCACAACTGAATCACCTATGACTAAGATGTTTGTTTTTGTTATGCCTTAGGGGCTTGACTGGTGAGACACTGGTGTGTGATATATTATGTGTAATACATTCTGCAGAGGATGTGTTATATGAAGTGTACGGTTTACTATCACATATTCGATTGTCATTTAGATGATCGAATATGTGCGAAAATCATTTTCTCGAACTGAGAGTTTGATCAGCACAATGTTGAAGCTGACATGAGCAAACAGCCGTTATTGTCAGCTTCAACATTGCAGTACAGATCGCACTATAGTGGGATCAGGAAATGTACCCTTACCCTCACTGTAGTGCGATCTCGGAGTTTGTATATATAAGTAAGGGGCATGTGGGGGTGCAGGGGGGTTTGCCCCCTACAAACATTATTGTTAGTTGTGGGTAGATGTGAGCATTTCAGCAAAGTCGATATTCGACATTGCTGAAATGCTCTGTTCGATGTTTCGGTTGCTCGGTGTTTTGATTTCCAACAATATTTGTTGGAAATCATTGCTTTCATCTAAATGACGTTTGCAAATATGATAATAAACCGAAGCATGCTTGTGTTTTTGTTTGGGCAGTCTCTGATGTTTAGGTAAGCTTCTTGTAAGGACATCCATATATGTAGGTTTATGAATTGTTGGTTTGATAGGTGCAGGAGGTGAGGTGTGCATGCTGACAACCTGTCATTTAGAGTTATTTGCATATGGCATTCTTTGCAATTTTTTGAGGGTTGCACATATACAGAGCATATGTCTATGAATCGCATCTCATCTGCACTTGTGTGTAACTCGCACACATACCTACTGCACGCAAATGCAATGGCAGTAAATACCAGACATTGATTCCTGGCCACAATGCAGACCCACTAGGGCATACATTTAATGAACAACTCTACCTTCAGTACATCCCAAGTGAGTGATACAGAAGACGAGTTGTTAAATACTATGATTAATTTTGTTCTTGGAGATACTAGACTGCTAAAACATTCAGAACATGCAGGCAGTGACATGAATGATGATATACATAATTTAGTGAGGACAAGCAAATTGTACTTGACAACACTCTAGAAATAGAAAATGATTGTCAGTTTTAACAGTATGAGGAAAACTATTTCTCTATCCAGGCTTAAATCATATTGTTGAAACTGTCATTCTTCTGTGTTGTTTGTATTATATTTTAAATTTTATAATGAAGATGTTCAGTACTTGATAAATTGTATATTGTCGTTCATACCGTCTAAGGATAATATGGCTGCAGGTCTATACAAAATAAAGCAATATCTAAGAAAGCATGTATGTGCTCCAGAAATAAAGCTTTAATGTTTGTTTATAGTGTTGTAGCTATATAGATACAGAAATAAAAATGTGCCAAAATACTTTCAGCAAAAATGGTATTACAGTGAAAGGAGGTACTATCTACTTTCTACATCACTCTGTTGTAACACAACTGCAAAATATATTTTAGACAAGATGTTTTACCAGCACACTATAAAATTAATACTTGTGATGGTGACTTTTATACACCATTCTTTAACAATGGCTTCCTCAAACTATCATTTGATCAAAAGGTGGACTGTGTACTTGTATTTAAAAATGTGACAAGTTTATCTTTTCACCACTGAAATCTGCCCTTACAAAAAATTGAAACACATTGGTCTGGATTATGTAATGTTCATGGAATCTGGTGCATTTCACCAGTATCTATGTAAAAGTTGCAGATAAGCCTTTAATATGCAAATATGCCTCAGTGAATCTAGAATATCTCAGCGCAAAATGGAATTAACCAGCAGTACTGGCGCACTGACTAGCAGTCACAGCAAATCCATAATTCAAAAAAAAAAATGTATCATAAACCACTATGTGCAGTACCAAAGCTACTGAAATTATAAAAGTCCAGTGTAAGCTGCAGGACAGATAAAGGAATACATATCTGCAGTAATCCATCCAATAGGTCCACAAACAAATGTCACCAGAAAAGCTGGAATCTGAAAGAATCTATAAAAATTATAATAAAAAATAATAAAAGTGAAGGGCAATCACAGCCACTTCTCCAGGGAAAACAGTAGTTAACAAGGGATGCAAGATGTGTGGGGAACACAAGTAATGTAAACACCCAATGAAATAGGGAGATAGAAAATTAGATGTAAGGTATGGGTGAAGAAGAGGGACATACAAGAGTTCTGTTGGAATAGGAACATCTGAGACACATTAAGGGGCATGGGTAATGTTTTTATTTATTTATTTATTTATTATTATTTTTGTTTGGTGGAATTAGGCCCAATTTTTGTTTTTTTTGAGAATAGAAGGAAAGAAAAAGACAGGGGAAAGAGGTGGAGAAGGGCAAAACAGCAGATGCAAAAATATATAACAAATATGACAAGAAATGACAGACAACAGTCAGAAATAAACATAAAGGAGAGATAAGATACACAGATAGCACACTCTACAACATGGGCAATTGAAAATGGACAAACAGGGTAAGGATGCATAGCACCCACAGTGAAATGCAGAGCTAGATATGTAAGTATTTTCTGACATGCTTCAAACTGTGTGACAGTTATACCTGAATGTGTGTGACTGATAGCGGATGCATGTTGTAGGGGAAGAAATAGTGGTCACATCACACATTGGATATGGAATCCACTCCCCAGATAGTTTGTCAGCAGTGCAAGTGTAAGCCAAGCAACAGCACAGATAACCAAATACAGAAAAGGAAATGCTGGAGAAGGCCAGTGGAGGACAGAATAGAGCCTCCAGCCATGTATGCAAAAGGCAAACAACCAAGCAAAAACCAAGAAAAACAAAAAAGTGGATGTGCATTACACGAGTAGATGTACACAACCCAAACATATATGAAATGGAATGTGCATGTCACAAACATCTCCTGTGTCAGAAGTAAAACACAGGTATTGATGTATATGTGTGACCTTCAGAAGCCTAACAGCATGTATGAGAAAGCAATGCAAATACACATACTTATACCAAGGACATGGAATAATAAATCTTAGCAAATGTACAAATAATGCTATATAAGGAATTTCAGGTTGTGCAAATGAACTATGTCCAAATCATCTGGAGTAATATGTAACACAAAAGTACAACAGGAGCAAGGATGTGATGCAAGCAATTGCCAGCAACTTGTTTGCATATGTCTTGCTTGTGCATAGTGGCCAAATAGTTGACACAAGGTGGCAATGTAACAATTCATCTATATGATAAGGGATGATAATGCAATGGAAAGTTAATGTATACCATGCATATGTATAAGATATAGGTCAATACAGGCCCACATCAAGGAAAGCATGCCAGCAAAGCAAAGTAGGGAAACAATAAAGTAGGACAACACTATCTAAGGGAACATATTCATACCTCTCAACTATACAGATTTTCGCAAAATATCCAGATTTTTGCCTCATATTTTTGATCTGTTTCTCATAAAATTGTGGTTTTCTGGCAAATTATTTGCAAATCATTGAGGGTTAAAGTCAGAAAAATAATGACAGACATTTGAGTTTTAGACTTCATACCCTTCAGAAAATTCATGGTAATGCAAACCATGTAATTCTATCAATTTTCTAAGTTTGAAAGAGCAATATTTAAAAAGTGTACCTATTTTTGGACATTTGCCCCCCATTATTGATGGCTTTTTCCAGATTTCTTGCTCTTAGAGGTTGATCGGTATTGCCACAATACATATGCATGTGTACAACACATAGGCTGGTGTGAAAGTCTATTCAAGCAACATTGAAGCAAATGCCAAATGTATATCACATGGACAGACTACAATCATCAGATAGCAAGAAGCATAGGCACACAAAATAAAAATCAGTATCTCATGTACACACACATACACACACACACACACACACACACACACACACACACACACACACACACACACACACGCACACACACACACATATATATATATATATATATATATATATATATATATATATATATATATATATATATATCTATATATCATCATGCCAACATACTATGAAAGGCACACAAAATGGATGTTACGACTGAGCAGAGGACAGTCTGTGAACAACAGTACAGCACAGGAACATGGATTAAATTAATGTTCATTGTCACACGGTACAATGGGGTTTCTGTATTAATTTAAATACGTGCAGAGACATGTAAATCGGTGCATAAGTATACCAGTTGCTGAAATATGGGCATGTATGGGAACATATCCATGCATGTTATAATATAACAGCTAGACAAAGAAAGAATTCTGGAATGTTGCTACATAAAGCAACAATTCCACTATGTATACATGAATGGTACAATGGTGGTCTATGCAGTATGTGAAGAATGACTGCCCATATATAGCAGCAACAGTAATATGATATAACATGACAGCATGACACAATAATTTCATAGAAAGCATGGGGGCAAGGACATATCATGTTGGTGAACAGACATGACACAGCAACCCACACAACTTATCCATCTCACTGTGTTATGTGTGATTTTTGGGGAAAATGCTTTTTTTGAGTTGCTGTCAATCCCAAATCCATATACAGTTGAACTCTTGTGTCCATTGCAGCATGTTACCTTCAAAATTCATAAGTGTGACATATTGGGTCACAGTGCATTCATCATAACAAGACTATGCTTCACTGCATGCATAGGAATACACACATACACACAGATGTAAGGAGTAGCACACCTACTAACATGGATCATTGTATGCATCAAGTGCAGCATTTCATGGGTATCAACATGAGTACTATTTTATGTGGTAATGTGTGTCATGCACCAGGTGCAAAATAATGAAAAATGTTACATAACATCGGCATTATATGTTCCAACATGTATCACATACGCATGGCAATAATATACTATGCATGCACAAATGTGCCTATATAGTACAGTTCTTTATATGGCAAACACCATGGTAGTAGCAATGCACAGTTGGATCACACTGTGGCTGAATATCACAATGCTCTACCAAGCTATTTTCCTGAAGGAGTTGCACATGGCCTGTGCCATGTCCTGGAAAAAATCCCCCATCAAGTCCCTCATTTGAGTCTGAAAGACATCAGTCACAACCTCCTTGATCTGGTCCCAAAAACTGTCTGCCAGTGCTGGTGGTTGACATCTCCTCAGGGGTGCAGCAGGGATGACGGCATGTGCAGGTCCAGGTCTGTCCTCATCACCATCATCAGTCCCTTCATCATTATCATGCTCGGATTCCCAGTAGTCTGCCAGTGGTCTCCCACATTCCCATCTTTGGCATCTGATAGGAAGAGTGCCATGTGTCCCCCATTCTGTCAAGGTGAAACACATAAAAAGTCAGAAACTACATAATACACATTCCATCAACTATATGAATTCATAACATACTCACTGCAATGCAATAAACAGACAGAAAACCTTCAGTATGACACAGTACACCAAGGTATGCCCAAAGACTACTCTACCAATATTTTATTTATTTATTGAAATTTGGTGACCAGGAAAGTCCAACTATGTCAAGTAACCCATTTTCAGCAGATGCCCAGGGGAAAAAAACCTCCAACAACAAAAGAATAAGAAAAACTGTACATATATAAACATAAAATAAAGTTGTTAGAGTAAAACTTGTGCATATAACACAAAATAAATTGTGACAGAAATATTTACAGTATAAATTGTGACTAAAAGTTTAACTAAAATACACATATTTACAGCGAGCAGAACATTTTAACATTTTAAGACTATAATCAAGGTGTTACATTGCGATAAGGAAATATCTCAGGATAAATTATTCCAGATTTGTAAATGGTGTATGGAGACAATTTATAGTAGTAGACAATGGGGAGATGGAAGAGATGGAGGAGATAAGGTAATAAGATGTATGAGAGATGAGCTATGGTAGAAAAATAGGAGGTTAGTGGCATAAGAATGAGGATGAGAGAGGGAAAATAGAAGAAAAAAGAATGAAATAGTAAGAGATTAAGTGGGATAAAGAGCAAGTGGGAGATGGGTGCATGTGAGGGAGAAAGTTGGAGATAGGTGGATGTGAGAAATAGAAATGGGAGAAAGATGGGTGAGTGAGGTTAAAAGGGGGAGAGATGTGTTATTTGTTGGTTTTTGAGCAAGGGCAGATGTGTGAGTTAAGAAGGTAGTTTTTTAGTGTAAGCTTTAAATTCTTGGGATTGTCTATAGTAATAATATTTTTTGCGATTTACTATCAAATTGCTGAGGGCAATTTCGGTGACCACGGGTTGTCGAATGTTATTTTGTCAACCCGTGTTGTGAATCCCCCTTTTGTGCGATGTTTGTTTAAGTGAATGTCCGGTGCATTCTCAAACATGGACCTTGAGATACAAGGGATTGGGAATTGTACCCTTTTCCCCACTATAGTGTGATCTCGGAGTTAGAATATATATTATGCAGGGGGGGGGGTGCAGCTTAAAGTGATATATGGTGCAGTGTAGGACTGCATATTATTCATGTCAAGTAATGTAATTTGCATATTGATATGCAGATTTGACATTAAGGGCTTTGGTATATATGAATTTCAGTGTTATGATTCCTTATATGTGAATTTCAACATAATGTGTTTCAGAGTTTTGATAGTAAATCATTTTTTGCTAAGGCATTCCATAGCTTTGCTATGACAGGAATATAGACACTGGCTGGCTCTTTTATTGGGTCTGTGTACTGTTGGTAGCTGTTTGTCTTCAGAACAAAGAGATCCAGTAGCAAGGTAAGCATGTAGAATAGATTTTAAGGCAGCACAGCTTTCTGTTTTATATATTATTTTGTGTGGGAGAGATAGTTGTAGATAATCTAGATGTTGGAGAAATTCTAACCAGTTCAGTTCTTTAAGATCATTGCAATGATGAGAGTGATAAGATGTGCCTGTAGCAAATTTAGAGATCTTGTAATAACAGCACTGAAGTTTATTTTTAGTGACATGTGCCGACTGGTGAAAATGGGAGCACCATATAATACAGAGGGGAGCAAATAGGTATTGACTAGAATTCTTTTGATGAGAGGATCCATGAAGTTTTTTGTGTCTGTAGAGTGTCCCTTAGTTTAAAGTGTGCTTTTTTAATGGCATTTTGTATGTGTTGGCCAAATGTATGTTTACTGTCTATAGTGATACCTAATAGCTTAGCATTTGTTACAACTTCATTCTGTGTGCTGTTCTGTGAGCATACTTTAAATTCAGAGGAGAAAGTTTTAGGAGTGAAAAGTAGGAGTTCTGTGTTTTGGTGGTCGAGTAGTAATTTTGTTTCATTGAGCCAAGTTTCAATTGAAGTTGTCTTGTGTTACTTGCAGAAGGTCAGGTATGGTGTTAGATGAGCAGATGATGGTGGAATCATCAGTGTATTTGATTATGGAGCTTTGAAGGGGGGAGGTGTGCAGATTATTGATGAAAATATTGAAGAGGAGTGGCCCGAGAATGGACCTTGTGGGACTCATGTTTTGTTAGACTGGTATTTGGATAGGCAACCTTGGCATTTTACACATTGCTGTCTATTGGCTAGGTAGCTGTTGAACCATTGTTGGGTAGTGAACAACCTAGTGAAGAAAGTTGCTGTAAAGGTTTGTCATGTGATACTGTGACAAAGGCCTTTGACAGATCTAGGAGAATTATAGAGGTTATTTGGCCAGAGTCTTTTGTTTTATTAAATATATCCATAAAGGGGATAAGAGCAGTTGTTATGTTGTGTTCTGGTCTAAAGTCATGTTGGGTGCATATAAGAAGATTGTTTAGTAGTTGTATGTGTTTACATTTTTCAAGCAGTTTGGATAGAGGGGATAGGATAGAGATGGGTCGATAGTAAGTTTGTTTGAGTTTCCTCCTTTGTGAAATGATACATCTCTTCAGAAGGTTGGGAAATTGGGATTCCCTGATGGATCATTTAATAAGAATGCTTGCAGGATAAGCAATGACTTCAGCAACAATTTTTAGATAATATGAAGGGAAATTGTTGGAGCAATATATGTAATGTAATGTAATGTAAGGCATGAATCAAAAGCCTAACAAGGAAAATAACTGGTCTAACAGTCTTCACATTCCTCTGCAAAACATGGCTGCCATTAAACACAAGTGGATGTACACTTAAACAATGTTACAGACAGTATTTGGTATGCCAACATCATGATCCCTGCATATGATACACAAAGCATATCACAATACATTACAGGTGTCATTAAAACCTTCTTCTCAGATTATATGGCCTCTGAGGTGTATGTATAATGCGTGTGACAAAAACAAGTGAGGCTAACAGATGGACAGTCATGTGCATGACACATTCCCGATGTCCTATTATCAATATGTATGGAAGATGTCAACAGAGGCCCATGTCTGGGGCACTATATCCATCACAAAATGTCAATAGGTTATTCCAATACATGACATGATACGCAATATATAGCTCATATGTAGAAATACTGCCATTACCTGACCAGTTAGAAACAAGACATTATTGTACATGACATAGCATGCAGTATACAGCTTACTTATAGAAATTCTGCCATTACATTACCAACTAGGAACCAGACATTATTAGGCATGACAAATATATATGTACACAGCCAGCATACATATATGGCATGACACTGTGGCATACAGTACTAACATATGTCAACATTGCAAAACAAGTATTACAGTGGAACTGACACAATAATATTACCACTATAGTTCATAGTGGGTTTATACTTGACAAATGCCTCACTATATTATCAAGCAGATTGTCTGAGAAGATATCACTAATTCCTTGTTCCGTATGCTATATGTGTGCCTCGCATATTTATTTTGAGGTGTCAGTATGTGTATCACTGCCAACTGTTATCCAGGGGTCTCAGCAAGTAATGGGTCATGTTAACAGCTCCCTAACAATCTATGTGTATTATGAAGATACAGTAAGAGGAACAGTCAGTGGTAAACATGAATGATAGGTGCAAATGAGATGAGCAGTGCAACATGGTCAATGGCTAACACAACATCACGTACTTCAAATGCATGACAACACCATATAACTGCACAATCATAACCACAGTGACTACATGTGACATATAAACCCTTAGGTGATGCTCTATGCAAAGTACTGTCCGTCAGCTAATGTATGACTGCACTACAAATATTTATAGCTATCTGTATGTATGTACCTGCACAATGCAAACACAGTAATGATGATCAGGAGTATGTGGAACCTTGTTGGTGTTTCGTGCCTTCGATTTGGTTTTTTGGATTTATATGATCAGGAGTATGCAACAAGCAGACACTAATGAAGAACATGAGTGGCTTTGTGCACAACAACACACAGGATGCAAGTATGTTTTAACCAAAGCATCGCCACTCTTATAGTGAGAAGCACTAATTATACTGAACTGAAGTACATGCCAGACATAGCCTGCCAACAGCAGTTCAAATACTGAGACAGTAGGCACCCATTCAGTATGAGAATAGGCAGGCTATGCACAAATGAACACTCAATAGCCACCACTTGTTGCATACACAGCACTAGCAATACAATTAACTTACATGTGACAGATCACAAGCAAGAGCATTGTGACAGCCACATAGAACTGTCTGCCATCTAGGATGTGACATACAATCAAAAACATTACCTGCTGCCTGGAAATAAAAGATGAACTTTTAATTGCTGTTGTTTACGTTTCTTAATTAGTGGTAAACATTCCTTCCCTTTTGCTACCACTCTAGAAGAGTAGTCATTATCAAACCTAATAATGTTGTTCTCATATTTAATTGGGGAATTGGTCCCTGCTGACTTCAGAACCAGTTCTTTGTCCTGTGAAGAGAAAAAAACAAACTATGGCAGATCTTGGTTTGGTTTTGTCCTTGTTGTACATGGTTGATTTAGTCAAAGACCGATGTGCCCTCTCAATTCCATATGAAAAGGCTTCTTGCAGATTTAAAGTTTTGGGAAGTCTAGTTGTGAGGAAATTGATCATGTGTGGATATGTTTACAATAAAGAAAAGTATTTATTTAGAGTAAAATAGTAAAACGTAGCACAAGAGCAAAAGTAAGGCTCAAATCTCGTATTCAAAACTGGATAGTTTATTAATAAAACAGTGGATAAGCGCTTTCGCTATATAATAGCTTCATCAGATCACAATACCTGTTTAAAATGAACTGTTTAAATACTAAAACATATAATGAATACATTCAAATGAACCAATCATCATCACACATTAATTAGTTCATTCAACATTTAAAGTAGCATATACAAGAATATATCGATGCATTCATTGCAACTAACAGACATCTAAAACATCATAAATATTAAATCTTGCCATCTAAAAAATACTTAAATATAAAATGTAATATAAAATGCAAGTAATAAAAATATATATATTTATTTATATTTAATATGTGTATTGAATATTTTTATATTTTAATGTGTCTGCGTTGTCTAAGCAAAGGTTTAATAGAGACTTTATCATTTAGTCCTGAGCCTCTATCTGCTCTCAATAAGATGATCCAATTATTTTCCTTTTCCTCTGTATATGTCACTATATTACCTCCTCTTACATTAGGCTCTATTACTTCTAGTACTCTAAATTGGAACTCATGATGGGTATTATGTAAGACAGTGTGCTTAGCTAGGGCATTCTGTATATTACTTTTTCTGATATTATAAATGTGTTCCCTTATCCTATCGCGTAGTGGGCGATTCGTCTTACCCACATAGAATGATGAACACACTTTACAAACTGCCAAATAAACAACATTAGGTGTCATACAGTTCGCACATGTTGTAAAATGAAATGTTTTTCCATTGTCTGGATGAATAAATATTGTATCACTATCAATATAACAGCAAAAGTTGCAGTGGCCACATTTTTCTGTGTGTCCTGAACTAACATGCTGTGTATCTCTCTTAGGATAACATAGGAGCCTTTTTAAATTGCTTCTATTTCTATATATGAAAGACGGTTCTTTACCAACTATACTAAGAATATCTTCGTCAACTTTAAGTATGTCCCAATGTTTATAAATAATACTCTTGACTTCACATAAGTCTGTTGTATAGCTAGTTGCAAATTTAACATTCAGGAGTGTCGGGGATGCATCAGTTTTAATAACATCCTGTGTTGGACCAAAGTAAGGTCTACCTTTAACATCACGTGAATTAAGGACTTGGGTAGTGTATTGTTCTATTTCATTGATTTTATAACCCCTATCCTTAAAGGATACAATATTTATTCATCCAGACAATGTAAAAACATTTCATAATGTCAAAATAATTGGATCATCTTATTGAGAGCAGATAGAGGCTCAGGACTAAATGATAAAGTCTCTATTAAACCTTTGCTTAGACAACGCAGACACATTAAAATATAAAAATATTCAATACACATATTAAATATAAATAAATATATATATTTTTATTACTTGCATTTTATATTACATTTTATAGTTAAGTATTTTTTAGATGGCAAGATTTAATATTTATGATGTTTTAGATGTCTGTTAGTTGCAATGAATGCATCGATATATTCTTGTATATGCTACTTTAAATGTTGAATGAACTAATTAATGTGTGATGATGATTGGTTCATTTGAATGTATTCATTATATGTTTTAGTATTTAAACAGTTCATTTTAAACAGGTATTGTGATCTGATGAAGCTATTATATAGCGAAAGCGCTTATCCACTGTTTTATTAATAAACTATCCAGTTTTGAATACGAGATTTGAGCCTTACTTTTGCTCTTGTGCTACGTTTTACTATTTTACATTTATTGGTTGTCTTCGCAAGAGCATTTACCAGAGAGAGTAGTATTTTGGACTTTTTGGAAATTTATTTAGAGTGTAGAAACATTGTCTTAGAAGGTAAAGAATTCATAAATTGTGACACAAGTGGACCTATTTATTTGGCAAAGTGTCAGATGTGTTTTGCATTTTACGCCTTTAAAACAGAACATAGATTAAAAAAAAGAATATATGAGCACACATATGATTTACAGAATATGAAATATACTAATGCCTTGGATAAGCACAGACAAGAATGTATCAATGCCCATTACTTATTTTACGTCCTTGAAAAGGTGGACAAAATGAACGGGGTGGTCTGTGGGAAGAGACTATTGAATATAAGGAGCTCTGGTGGCAGATCACCCTGGAAGCCAATAAAAAATCCAGACTGAATGAAGACATATCAATAACTTCCCTTTTAAAGTTAACGGCAACTAAATTATAAATGGAAGGGTTATATAGCAATTATCCAACAAAAGATTTTAATTGTTACTTATCAACTTTTAACACCCTTTTCCTCAGAGAGCTTTTAAACTTGATACCCCGGATTCACTAATCTTCCATGTAAGACTAGATTAGTCTTGCACGGAAGTGCCAGTGTAAGAGTATGATGGCAGCACGCCATGCATATTAATGAGGGTGCGCTGCCTCAACTCTAAAGATCGTGGACAAGTTTAGGGGGCATGTCAGACTGCTGAGCAGTCCAAATATCCACACCCCAGCTATGAAGAAATGCCGCAACTTCCATTTACATGAGCAAGTCCGCTCACATGTGTACAAGGTAGCGCTACACTCCCCCACATGTTAAACAACTTACAAAATAAAAAATAAAAATATTTTTTTTTCTTCTGATATAGCTGCCTGTAGTTGCACGGGTTTGCACGGGTTTGCCCATTGCTTAGCTACAGTTAGCAGCTTAGACACCAGAAGAGGATAATAAGAAAAATATATGCAAATTAAGCAACATAGTGATAGTGTAGTGGTTAGAGCCTTTGCACAAAGAGGAGGCATTCCCAGTTCGAGTCCCACTACTGCACATTTCATTTTCTATGGGAAATCTGTATACAAAAATATTTCCTGACATTTTTTATGTATAAATTTTGTAAAAAGCATTGAAATGTTAAATGTAGTAGTACACGAATTATATATATATATATATATATATATATATATATATATATATATATATATATATATAAAGGTGAAATGTTTATGCATTCTGAGGCATGAGTAGCCTATTTTAAGCAATATAAAGCACTGCTAAGCACATTTTACCAATACTGAGCATATTTAAATAAAATTGCTCGTAGCTGCACACCGCTTTAACCAGCACAACGTCTTTGTGCATATCTGTGCACAGCGCTAACCAGAGCAACGTCGGGCAATATTGAGCAACGTTGAGCAAAGTTGGGCAACGTTGGGCAAAGTCGGCAAAGTCGAGCAAAGTTGGGTAAACATGCTCACACCTGCTTTACTGTTCCTTAACCAGTCAGGTCTGCCCAGCAGGAAAATAAAAAGCAGTGACAGGGCTCGAACTCAGAATACTGTGCACTATAGTCACAGTACTTAACCATTAAGCCATGACAGCATTTCACAAGTATGCACTTTCAACAGACACATATCTATTTTAAACATTGCCAATATCAGCTAAGCAGGCGTGCCCACAGATGAACTTTTCCAAAACTGGCCAATCACAAATAAGTGCTGGAAATGAGGAATATTTAAGCTCCACAGGCAGGAATGCTTGCTATAACTGGTTGTAGCTTCCTTCTGCAGTCAGCATGGCTGGTGTTGGTGAAGGCACTTGATTTAGAGCGCAATGCTGGGGCATCCAGGAGTCCAAAATTATGGTTTGGCTCCTCGTCCACAAACATGAGGAAAGAATCCTGCAGGGCCAGTATCAGGGTACCCAGTATAAAATGGAGGACTGTAACAGTCTTGCCCATTATCTCACCAGTGCCACTAGTGTTCCTCGGATTGGTGAGCAGGTCAGGCACCATTATTCTGACCTGAAGGGCATAAGGGGGATGAACTGGACCGGTGGATCCAGGAATCCTGTACAATGTCTAATGCCCCAGTACTGAGTAAGTAGCCATTGTATTAAGTAGTTAAGAATTGCTATGATTGTCTATACTATGGATATGTATGTCTCAGTATCACTGCATTTACTTCACAGCTGCAGGAGTCCAGGCTATGAACCAGCAAGCCCATGAAGATAGGCTGCAAAGGCTGCGTCATCAGGCAGGTTAGTAATTATTCTGCATGTACTGTTATATAAAATAAATGAGAGAGCCTTCAAAAAGTCTTTTAACCCAATAATTAAAGGTGTAATAATCCTTTAATAAATGTATGATTCATGGCGTGCATCTGTGTCATTTTCTTTTGCTATGTTGTTGTACTGTTGCATTCTACAAATAGTAGTGTTGTATTAAGCAGTGTCAACCTACACTTGGGTAGACCCATATAACGTGAATGAAGAGAGTGCCAGTAGCTTGTATGCATATGTACAGCCCTCAACTGTTGGTTCATTGCCAGCATGTACAGGTTAATCTGGCACATGAGTAGCTTGGTATTGTGTTCCCCAGAAATGTCAGTGTGCTGCCAGAAATGTAGGGAACTGTTAACATATAACTGATACTTTCACCTAAACATATCTAGATAATTATATGAAAGTAGAGCTGTCAGTGTACCATCTTAGCAGTAGTGTGTGTGAGCAACTCTCAAAATATGTTGCAGTAACATCTGCATCTTGGACAGTTTGTATGTAAGATACAGCTCATGTATATAATGATCTAGCAAAATCCAGTTGCACAATATAAGGACATTGGGTAGTGTAATAATACATGTAAGGGACATATAACTGCAGTTAACAGGAATGTAGTGAAAACTAGAAGGATATATAAGTTGTTAACTGAGCTATCTTTTTCCACCCTACTGTATGTGCATAAAAAATGCAATTCCACACCTCAATCGGTATGTCTAATCTCAAAACATTTGTTGGGACATATGTCCTATTGGTTTATAAATATTTGCATTTATTTCTATACATGTGCCCTGTTAAAATACCACAATATTGGTGGCCTGTTGATATCAATTAAACCTGCATGCTGTTGTAATGTCCACTATTGCTCTATATATGCATGTGTCATGCTTGCTTTTCAACTGTTGAAAATCTGGTGTGTTGGGTTAATGGGAGTACTTCTGCATGCTGTTATAACTAATTGGCAATGCTGTTGACTGTTACTAACCCATATCTTTATTAAACTCTCCAAAACATAGTTCGTATGGGAAGGCCAGTCCCAGCAGACCTACATGTCCCACCTCAGCTGGCCATGGCACCTGGCATCAGCAGATCTGGTGCCCAGCCTGGGACCTCCTCCTCCATTGGCCCTTTGCCACCTTCAGGTGGAAGCACTTGCAGGGGATGTGACTCGCCCCTCCCCATGTGCAAGCATGGGTAGAGAGGCACCTATCCCCCTTCGTATGGTCCGGGCTATGGTGCATAGAGAGATTGAACATTCTGTTGCAGAACCTCTATGCCAGCTTGAGGCCAGAGTGGCGCAACTCCCGGGTCAGCCAACCCCTCCTACACAGCCTCAGCACAGCCACCTTCTGGGCCATGAAGGTGCAGTGGTGACTGCCCATGGGTGGGGACCTCAGTCCCACTGTTTCCATCTGGGGGCTCATGGGCTTGCGATTTCCAAATATCCCTTCCTGTCAAAGGTGTTCGCCCACCACATGTGTCATATACCACCTCTGCATGCATCTTGTTTGTCTTGTCTGTTTACCTCCCCAACCTGCCTCCTCAAATATACCTACTTCCCTTACCCCACATTCCACTCTCACCTAAAAAAAAAAGGGCAATCTGCTCCCAAAAAAAAAATTATGCCCCATATGTAGCTGCCCATTTTGCACACATGTCCACTGGACACATGAAATGTTATTTAATTGGCATTACAACATACTTTGTTGTCCTCACCCCTCTCTCAGGGGTTGAAGGGTTCATAGATACCTCCAAATTTATTGCATATGCACAGCTGTTGCTGTTGAAGAAATGGGAAGCTATAGATCTTTCCTACACCCATCCTGCACATCCCGAGCTATTTTCCATACTGTCTTTCCCTCTTTGTGCCCCTTTTTCACCACTTTCCTATCTCCCCATTTTTCTTTTCTTTCAAAGAAATTAGCATGGGGTGAGCGGGAGTAAGCACTATTAAGCAGTAGTTAGTGGGATTGCACTTGTTTGCGCTTGGCTAAGCAATGCGAAGCATTGCGCAAACCTGCGCAAACCTGCTTACAACTGCTTAAAAATGCCTTAATCACTCTGTATGTAAGGGCCCTTGTTCTGCTCAGGAACAAAATAAAACACCTATGTAAGTCTCAAACCCTGCACGCACTACACAACATGAAGTACCACTAAACCACGGTAGATATACATCAAGTTGGTGCTTAAATAATTATATCATGCAGCAGAATGAGTGAAAGTAAAGGACAATTAGGAATACCATACCACACAACTTGTTCTGTGGATGTTGACCAACAGTTGTTGTTTGATTACATTACATGACTGTGATAAGAGAAGCAGCCATTCTAGCAGGAAGTAATGTTACACCATCACCTTACAACCCCACACAGTATCACAGCAGGACAAACACTGGCATATCTGTTTAGGGCAGCGGCCATACCTCTCAACTGTCCCTAATTTTCAGGGACGTCCCTGATTTTGACTCAAATTTTAGCTCTGTCCCTCTGAATCCCTCCTAAAACTACTGACTTTGGGCAGAAAGGTGGTGAATTACACTTAATGAATAATGACAATAATTAAGAGTTATACGCTTCTTTTACTTCATAAAATGTGTATTAATTCATATGCTCTGATTCTCTCAATGTTTCAACTTAATTGCACTAATATTTTAAAGGTGTCCCTGATTGTCCCTGAGTTTTTCTTGACTTTTCCCTGATTCTGTTCAAATATGTACCTGGTTGGTTGAGAGGTCTGGCAGAGGCAGAAACAAAGAGGCATATTAGCCTTTCTGCTGTTACACACTGTGCAAATAGCTTTGGAAGGAGTTTTGGAAACATACCCTTATGTAGGAATAAAACACTGAAATACAAATGGATGTAGCCATGTAAAGGTAGCAACCAACTGTAAGAATGCCATTGCTCTATTGCTGAAAAGACCTGTGTGGTGCACAGACAAAAAATAACAGGCTATTCTCTGGCTATCAAGTGGATAGGTCCACAGTTATGCAGACTACATGCCTTGATAAACTAACATGTACACAGCAACCCTGTAAGTCCAGCAAGATAAAATCCACACAATACTACTTACACTCTCTGCACTTCTGCAACCCAACCCAAATGTAAAATATACCTGTGTGTGCAGGGTCTACCAAGGATGTAGGTATGCATGCTCATTGTACTGAAATGTGTCTAGTTTTTCTGAGAAGTTCATGCTAATTTCAACACTAAAAAAGCACAAAATGTTTAGAACTGTGTAAATGAATATTCACAGTATAGCAGTTCACAAACAATTCTTTTGCCAAAGGAATACATCTCTATAACCAGCTTTGTATGGCAGTTAATTGTAACAGTTGAAAAGAAAGTACATCTTTCCATGTATCTTGGGGTAGCATTTTGAGGGGTGAGTACATTTCTACACTGACAAGTGAGTACTGGAAGCAGCAACATTAAGTCTGAGTACAAAATGTAAATCTCTGGCTACACCCATGGCTTCTGATATAAGAACTATACTAACCTTCTATCTTAAACAATGATGTCCACACCAAACAAGGATGATCTCCATCTTGGAAAGATGAAAGGGCCATGCCTATATGAGTCAGCAATTTATAGTACTGGGCTGCTATGACAGTGATTACTTCAATTACTACACAGCAGGCTGCATGCAATTAGCAAATGGTGGGCACTAATTGGTGAAGAGGCCATCACATGCTCATGTACAATTCCTACAAAAGCAGGCTGCAATCTCTGCCAACCAACTCAATCACTCTATTGCAGAGACTGACAGAGAGAGAGAAAAGGAAAAAATAAATATTACCAAATTATACAAACGAAAGGTATGTGACACGTATGTATTTACTGGCATGTAGCAGATGTTTGAAGAATAGTCTACATAATGTGAAACATTCATATGTGGCAGCAGTACTTCTTTCTGCACAGATGTTCTGCTTAACTACTGCTATGGACAATACTGTGTGTACCTGTGGGCAGTGGGACATACCTATGAAATGTGTAGCTCAGCATTTAATGTCAAACGTCTGATCCATGTTATCTGTGTTCTGTACAGTAGTGTGGCCAATGGCTGTTGGGGGGATTAGCACTGACATTATATAAACATGGGTGTGACAGAACAACACATGCATGATAGTCATGTTAAAGTGTAGCTTAGCATTGGCAAGTGCTGTAGCTGTCTAGTATGCTTATCTAGCATCTGTTGCCATATAAACCCCCCTAATGTTAGACTGTGGTCATATGTGACACCTGTTTGTGTTGCAGCAAGGCCCAACAGTTCAGCTGTGAGGTCCAGGGACTTACAACAGTGTGGACCATGTGTGTGTGTATGCCACACACATACAGAGAAATATATATGTGTCATATATATTCACATCTGTATATGTGCATAGAGCAAGGGACATATTGCAACTGTTTGCGAAGAGGGGATATATATATTGGTGAAGGTTAGTATGCGCATATTTGTATGTAGGTTTTAGTGTGTGACAAACAAGACAGCATACAGTGCTGGTATATGACATGTGGTGGTTAAACACTGTGGGTGATTCATTCAGTTGACTGTGAGGGTCAATATGTTTGTGAATATGTCAAAGATATGTATCTGTGGGATAGCTTACTGGGAAACTGTTTATGTTATGGTATTCTGGGTCCTTGCTTTAATCCTGGCAAAAACTGTGTATTCTGTTGCTAGGCATATATATATATATATATATATATATATATATATATATATATATATATATGACAGTTCAGCGATATCTGTACTGTATAATGTTAAATGTGCCATATGACTTGCTCAGACATATTTTTGTATTTATGTCTTCCAGGGATCATGGCCCACCACAGAAACCCAAGCTACAGTAGGGCTGAAGATGATATCATTACTAGCATCATGATTCAGCATTATCGTGTACTCTTTTCATGAACCAGCCAGGACCAGCAGGAGCGTACTGCAATGTGGCAAGATCTTGTCCGCAGGGTCAATGAGGTAGGCCTGCATAACTGCACATATGAGGAGATACGCCACCACTGCAGTGATCTTCTCTGACATGTCCATCAGCATGCTGCTGATGTGCGTACGGAACAGCTTGCCACAGGGGGTGGTGTTAGCATCCATCCCCCCCTCACCAGAGTGGTGGAGCTGCTCATGAGCCTGGTGGCACCTGCACAACAACAACAGCAGCAGACATACACCATGATGGAGGTTGGAGCCACCCAGAAAGCACACATGGAGCATGCAGGTAACATGGCATATCTGTAGACTACTGTTATCTGTATTGGTAGATCATGCATATGTGAGATGTAGAGTGTGTAGTTCAAAGATGTGGAGCCTGTTGTTGTGCAATACTGATCATTTGGAACATAATCTGTAGCCCTGTGAATGTAAACTGTTCTTGTACTGTAAGATTGCAAACACACAGTAGCAATGCCACAGTTGTGGCCACTGACAAACTGTCTCATCTCTATGTAGGTACCTCTGGTGTAACATCAAGGCAGCAGACTGATGCTGGTGAGTGTGTTCTAAATGTATTATTGGAAATAAAAAGTGCATGTCATAGTTAAGGTATAGGCCATGTACACATGTAACACACCTACCCATAATGCATGCTGTGCATATTTGGTGAAAGAGCATGCACATCTCACTAATGTGGTTAGCAGCCTCAAACACATGCAATACCCAGACCATCTCAAACAAATGTGGCTAGACTGTAGGGACCATTGGATAGGCACAGTTGATACTCAACATCCACATAACATACACATCTATGTCATACACAGAGCATTTTAACATGCTACACATAAAGGATTCCCAAACCCTTTGTAAAGACACAGTCCAGTATCCAAAATTTCATCCACACATCACACAGAATATACCTGTGGGGAAGATGCCTTTCCTGTGGCATTTAAACACTCTGCAACACACTACACATTCATGTCAGGGAATGCTCCTTATTGGTCTCCTTACAAACTCATGTAACAACTGATTGTGAAATGGTGAATTTAGCCAAGGTAGTACAGTTCTGGCACAGCATGATTTGTGCTGGTTTGTGAAACATTTGTAGCCTTGAGTGACCACCTGATGCCTCATGATGATGGCGTATGGTACTATACCCCATCCAGTTATTGTAACCACAGTACTACACATAGCTGTCATTGCTACACACCATAATGATGCGTGTGTGCACACATATGCACCTCTAAACAGCATGCATACCAATCACCATTTGCACAACTGATACATATATGTCTTGTGATGCTATTGAGTGGCTAGGTCATATGACACATATTGGGTATGTGTAGTGTTTAAATATGTAGCCATGTTTTAGCATGCCATGTCATGGATGATACTGGCATGTCCACAATATGATCTACGCTCACCATAAGTACCGTATATTGGGTATGTGGCTGAATGGTATTCTATCAGTTATCCATGCACCACTGATGATGTTGTGTGAATACTCATCATGCATGTGCTAAAAATGTGTCCACAATTAACACATGTCCACAATTATTTGCTTAAGACACAGAGGCTGTAATCAGCATTGGATACCTATCTGATACACAGATACACACCCAGCAATGGTATGTACACCTGTGAGTTGTGGTGCACAGTACATCACAGGGTTATGAATACCTGCACAGCAATGTTGTGTCCATGTATGCATTGTGTTCCAGGCGGAGGGCCATCACCGAATAAGAAAACACATGCATCAAAGCCATGTATACTGTTAGTGACAAGGATTGACTAACTTGCACTGCATGCTGTTGAGCAACACTTCCTGCATGCTGACAGGTGTGATATGACTGTTTTGCTTGTGATACTGTACTCCACCATCACCTGCTATTGTGTATGTTCTGTGATTGCTGGTGTTGTGTGTATCTGCTTTCAGGAGGGGGGTAGTTCTGTGTTTGTGTGTGTGTGTGTGTGTGTGTGTGTGTGTGTGTGTGTGTGTGTGTGTGTGTGTGTGTGTGTGTGTGTGTGTGTGTGTGTGTGTGCATGTGGTCTGAAGTCATGTTCAGGTCTTAAAGTGTGTTTCCTGTTTTCCTCTCACAGGTGGTGAGGTGGGGCTGGTTCAGTACAGCAGGGAACCTGATGTCACTGACACAGACAGGGATCATGAGGATAGGTGTGTTGAGGCATAGGAAGCTTTGTCAAGGTCTGTTGCTGGGCCACCAATTGACAGTACACAAGTCTCCACCCCATCCATGTGCACAGTCATCATGCCTGTACATCCATCATCACCATTGTCCTTAGCTGAGGGACAGTGTACGGTTGGCACTAGCCAGGACAGTGTGGTATCTATGGCACATGTATCAGGACACAACAGCCATAGCCAGATGTCTGGAATGGTACCACATAGGCAGATGCTCAGGGGTTCTCGTCAGAGCACTGCTGGTCATCATGCCCCTGGCAGATGTGCCACACCTCTTTTTACCACACACATGTTCCAGGCTGTCATGGAGGCAGAGACATGAATGGTGTGGTGCACCAGACAGGGGTTAAGAGCACATAGGGCTAATTACACCTCTGTAAATGACAGTATCTGTGACCTAGCAGGTGCCATATATAACTACACTGAGGTCATTGATAGACGTTGGGGTGAGATGTTGGATGTCCTCCACAATGTCATGTCCATGTGTCAGGACAGTGGGGGACAGTTGAGACGTCGACGTGGACATATGCCAGCAACATCACCAGCTGCAGGTTGCCGTGGACGTCCAGCAAGTCACTCCTGTAGTGTCAGTACCAGCCCCAGCAATTTTGGGGGGGCTGTCCATAGACCATCCTAGCAGACCACATGCACGTGGCTCTGACCAGTCCCAGCAGGTACCTGGATCCAGTGGACATTTGTCAACCTCTGAGGATAGTATCCAATCTGGAATAGTACCTGATACTGTCTGTAGCACCCCTGCCAGGCACAGGTTCCGTATCCATGGCCAAAGGCGGTGATCTGTAAAGCCTGCAAGGTACAGTCTGTAGCTGTCTCACAAAACCCCGTATATGGCAGCCACATGGTGGAACTGTGTGCATGCAGACACACACACATAAACCAGAAACCTAGGGCAAACACATACCCGCACACATGACATCAACACTGGCCCATAATAGTACTCATGGCTCTCACACACACACTCACACACACATGTCGATTGTATGGCTTAGTGTAGGCCTCTGACAAACCAGCAACACACCCTGTGCATATGATGAAACCTGTGCCACCTCCTGTCATCTGTAACATTGATGCAGGAACAGGCTAACATGGTGCTGATGCACAGGGTGACTTTAATAAAGCATAGCAATGGTTGGATGTGTAGCATGTTGTCAGCAGTAAAGTGTAATGATATCCTTGAAGGTGTAGCTGAGCAGGCATGATGCATTAAAGCTGTAATTAGCAATGTTGTATTGTTTTCACCAGTGTTTATTCCAACTGTGTTTTGTTTGCCCATGTGCTATTTGGTTGATGTGTGTAGTTGTGTCAGCATGCGTTATACAGTGGACAGTAAGTGTGGGGTGTGTGCAACACAGGTTTGCAGGTGTCCATTTGTGAACATGGTGGAGGTGCACTGTCTGCATGTACATGCATATTGGACACATGGGCAGGGTGACATGCCCTGTATTGGCCAGTGTTAACACTCCATAGTTTCTATTGGTGTCCAGTATGCAGTGTACTACACACATTTTGGATCTTGAGTACGCATGTGTGTGTATGACATGGATTGACACTGTGCTGTGGGTGATGCTGTTGTTG
Organism: Protopterus annectens; assembly: GCF_019279795.1. Taxonomy (NCBI): domain Eukaryota; kingdom Metazoa; phylum Chordata; order Ceratodontiformes; family Protopteridae; genus Protopterus; species Protopterus annectens. The sequence goes on along the minus strand of NC_056727.1, from coordinate 1,126,403,823 downwards.
CTATCTGTCATTGGTTTGCATTACTAAGGTTAACACTGTCCCAGCTGCATAATCCTTTAGTAATGCACAATGTTCACCTACAGGGTTGCATGGGCCGTGCTATCACAAACACAAGAAATACTCACTTATACAGTAAAAGTGCATTAGTCTCATGGACCCCTGCCATAAACTAAATATATAATAGAAGGTGTGAAGCTGTACCAAAAAACAGTTACATACCAAGAAGGGATAACCTTTCTGATCAGTATCATTGGGAAAGTACAAGCCTTCATTAATCATACAAGGCAAGCTTCAAAATACAAATTGTCAAGGATTCCAAAGACAATACTAAAGCTTTCTTTAGTGTTGTTTATAATCTAGAGGGGAAATCTCAGATTGGGTCAGAGTTAATGTAAATGGTCACAAAGTACACTTATCTGAATGACATTACCAACATCTTGTCAGACAGTTTGAATGCGGATTCCACCACCCTGTTGTTACACAAGGGCCAAATTTCCAGACCTGAAGAATGTAAAACCTGATGATTCACAGACACTCTAGTTAAAACATCTCTTTACCAAAGTCCAAACCACAGTGGCAATGGTACTGGACAGTGTTCCTGGCTGTATCATACACAAGCTGACATATAAAGTCACCACTCACCTAAATTCTCTGTCCAGATGCAGCCTCTATACAGGTCACATACTTGTGGAATAACACACGGTAATGGAGTTCACAGTCCACAAGGGTTGAGCTACAATATCTTCTTCTTCTTCTTCTCCTTTCAGATGCTCCCATTAGGGGTCGCCACAGTAGATCATCTATTTCAATTTCTTCCTGCCCTCTGCATCTTGCGCTGTCACACCATCCACCTGCATGTCCTCTCTCACCACATCCATAAACCTCATCTTAGGCATTCCTCTTTTCCTGTTACCTGGCAGCTTCATCCTTAGCATCTATTTCACAATATACTCTGCATCCCTCCTCAGCACATGTACAAACCAACGTAATCCTGCCTATCTGGCTTGGTCAACTAACCTTCAAACCTGGGCTGATCCTCTAATATACTTATTGCTAATCCTGTCCACCCTTGTCACACATAGTGCCAATGTTAACACAAATTGATTAAGGGTAGAGCTACAACAGATCCTGAAAACTCTCACCCTATAAGCCAGACAGATGTTATCTGGAAGGCTATGAAGCACAGCATTATGGAACTCATTAAGAGAGACATTATGAACCTGCAAAAACTGCACCATACCCACTTAGGTTCTCTAAAGACCAGATCATGGCTCCTACACCTAGTAGACTTCAAGCCAGTTAACAAGGCTATAGGTGAGGGAGGGGAGGTCCACACAGCCAAGCTATAGCTCACCCAGCAATTCATACCCATCCCACATTCTGGTATTATACATAACCTCAACAGACTGACCATATATGACTGTTAGATGATGAATTGACAACTGACACACAGATGTAGGACACACAGTAACATTTGCAGCCTCCATGTACAATTCTATGCCAGTATCAAGTGGTATTCACCTGCACTCAGTCCTGGGACCACTCCTGTTTGGCATATAGCTTTCTTAGGTACAAGCAAACACAGTAGGGATATGTCTGCCCATGTTTGATGAAAATGCATACTGTGGGCTATACTTTATTCTCCAGATGACACACACATCCTTCAAAAGGGTATCATAGAGACAGATACCTGGTGTCAAAATCATGCTGTAAAGCTATAAGCCAAAGAAAGAATAGTTATCCACTTTTAGAAAACAAAGTATCCCCAGAGTACCACATAGGTAGTAGCCCCCAAAATGTGGAACAGGTACTAATGTATACATAGAGCCATGTGTTTAGTCATCTCTCCTTTGATAATCACATTACCAAAGGGTTTTGGAAATCCCTCGGTGGAGCACATAAGCAATAAAGGGTTTGCATGCAGATCAACAGAGGTTGTTGCATACCTATAATGATTAGTCATCTTTTACAGACTTTGCTTGCTTTGGAACAGGATTCAAATATACCTCAAGCATAAACCCTCACTCACACTCTTCAATAGAAAATGTGATGAGTGGTTGTGAAACAGAAGACGTAGCCCAGGGATCACTGCAGTGGCTAAGCTTGTCACAAGCATACACAAGTAACCTAAGGTCTGGAAAGTGCCAGCACATTCTGGCAAGGCTAACAGATGCTTTCATGGAGAAAGCATAGTACCCACCTATGAAAAAAATTGAGGTCACATGTATGTATATGGCTTTTCCCCACAGCTACCTTACATGTGTTATGCACATACAGTTGTCATTGTGATATGTCATACACTAGAAAAATCAAAACCCACTATACATATATCAATGGTGTCACACACTCTCACACACCTGGAGCACACACACACACACAGTTAGCAAGTGCAGGATTCAAACTCCTACCTAACCACATTATGATACTACAGCAGTACGCATTCGCACAACACGCTATATACGTTACTGGGATTTCATCTTCCCATAGGTGTATTTGTAGAATGGTTACATCATCAGACTTCACAAAGATGAGTATATCACTTTTACGGGGTGTGAGTAGTCTCCAAAAAGGTTACTTCCTCCACAGGGAGAGACAGACAGTCACACACAATTGGCAAGTGCAGGATTTAAACCCCTACCTGACTACATTATGATACTACAGCAATATGCATTTACATGACACACTATACACATTAGTAGAATTTCACCTCCCCACAGGTATCTTTGTAGGATGGTGAAATCATCAGACTTGACAAAGATGAGTATATCACTTTTAAGGGGTGTGAGTAGTCTCCAAAAAGGCTGCTCCTTTCCCAGCGAGATACAGACACACACAGTTAGCAAGTGCAGGATTCAAACCCCTATTTAATTACATTATGATACTACAGCAGTACGCATTTACACAACATACTATACACATTACTGGGATTTCACCTTCCCACAGGTATATTTGTATAATGGTGGCATCATCAGACTTGACAAAGATGAGTATATCACTTTTAAGGGGTGTGAGTAGTCTCCAAAAACGTTGCTCCCTCCCCAGGGAAAGACAGACAGACACACACACAGGTGGCAAGTGCAAGATTCAATCCCCTACCTAACTACATTATGATACTACAGCAGTACGCATTTAAACAATGTGCTATACACATTAATGTGATTTCCCTTTCCCACAGGTATATTTGTAGGATGGTGACATCATCAGACTTGACAAAGATGAGTATATCACTTTTAAGGGGTGAGAGTAGTCTCCAAAAATGTTGCTCTTTCCCCAGGGAGAGACAGATACACACATACACAGTTGGCAAGTGTGGGGTTCTTAATCCAAACTAAGTACTTTTTTACACTTCAGCAAGCAATATGGAGTTACAGGATGTAATACAGACATTACTCACTGACAGTTTGCCCAAATGGGTTTTTCACATTTGCTAACCTCAACAGGCTTATCATACTAGGTGTATTGTGAGTGTATTGTATGCATAGGCCATAACCATATCATATATGGGTTGATGCACCACATGCTGGCACAAACAGGGTCAAACTGGTGGCTAAGCTCTGTCAACCCAATACTGGACAATACAGTCAAGAGGAGTAGGGTCATACAAGCACAACACCAACAGTCTCACATAGAACTACAATATGAGCACCAGCAAAACACACACACATTACCATACCCAGAAAATACAAATATTAATCTGAAAAAGAGAAAGTGCCCTCCTAAGCAGACAAGCAAGCAACATGCACCTCCAAGCACACGCCAGAAAACACATAATACACTAAAGCAGTCTGCCTCACAACAGGCCCTAAGGCAAAACAACATACCCAACACACTAGTAATAGGTGACACCATAGTCAGGCACACAGATGTTCCACTCACTAGGCTGGACAAGGGGAAGGTTACTGTCAGTTGTCTGTCAGGTGCTATGATCCACCACATAACACAAGCACCTACATCACTCCAGAACAGGTACATATATGACGCAGTCTTTGTACATGTCAGTGTGAATGATCTGAGACATACCTCTCAGGACAACATGACAAGAGATATATATTAGCTCTATGATCATGTAGCCCAGGCTGGTATGACCCTGACCTTGAGTGGCATCTTACTTTCACCTACATGATACTGCAATATAACAGAAAGACGATAAACTTCAACAATTGGCTGAGCTTCTGGTGTCATTCAAAGGGGATCCTGTCTCTGTCTGCCTGTGATGACATGATAGACAAGCCTTGTTGCTTCGCTAGAGATAGTTTTCACCTGTCACCCCTATGCTTCTGAATACTGGCCAAAGCTCTTGCTGTCCCCATATTACCTTTTTTAGGCAAGGCTCAAAGGTTCATAGCTTCATAGGTAGGTACTAGGCTATTGGCCATGGGGCCAATACAAGCCCAGCCAAAAAGGTACCCTGGCTTTTGCCACCCAAGAAAATTATTTTCCTGTGCCACTGTCGAGCAGAGCAACAGAGGATGATCCCTGGGGTGAATTTCCTATTTCCCATCCAATCATCAAGATTTTTCTTGAAGAGTGCTAATGAGGAGCTTTGTTTGATATAAATCGGTAGTTTATTCCAGAGTATGGGAAGTCTCTAGGACAGGAATCTATCCCTCCGGCATGTTCTGTTTATTGTGGTGACAAGGTTTAGGTTCCTAGAGCATGTAGCTTGCAGGGATTGGGATTTCTTTAAATGGAGCATGTCCAACAGCTCTGGGTTGACATAGCTTTGTATGTTAGGCAGAGATCACCTCTGAGTAGGTGATATGCGGCGGAGTAAAGCTGGACTTTTTTGAGACAGTCTGTGTAGGGCATCTGTTTGAGGCCGGTAATCCTCTTTGTGAGGTATTTCTGTGGCCTTTCCAGTTGTTGTAGATGTCTTGTGAGGTACATACCAAAAGGGGCGTTGTACTCTATAATGCGTCTAATGAGTGATGAGTAGAGAGGAACAATGACCTCTTTTTTTCTGGATGAGAAACCTTTTGTGATGAGGTGTGCCACGTAGAAGGATTTTCTGACTACTGTGGCAATGTGATTATCAAAGAAGAGACTACTGTCCACCTGTGTCCCAAGGTCTCTTATCACGCTTTCGGTGTTAAATATACTACCGCCTATGTTGTAGTTCATGGGTACAGAGTTTTTACCAAAGGGTTTGACAATGCAATTTTTGGCATTGAGCTTGAGGCCATGGCTTTGACACCAGGCATCTGTCTCAGTGAGGCCCTTTTGTATGATGTCCACATCATTAGGAGTTTCAATTATGGCTCCTAGTTTGCAGTCATCTGCGAACTTCATAAGCCAAAGACCTTCTGTGTTAGCCTGTACTTCAGAGAAGTAGATACCAAACAGGAGAGGACCCAGGACTGAACCCTGTGTCACTGGTCTGAAGTCGGATTTGGAGACTGTTACTTTCACAGTGTGGGTTCTGTCAGTGAGCCAGTTGGCAACCCATTGTGTGACATAGGGATTTATACCTAGTTTAGTGAGTTTATCTATAATTCCAGAGTGGAGGATGGTGTCGAAAGCCTTGGCAAGATCTAGATAGGCTGTGTGAACCACCTTACCCTTGTCTACGGCTTTGGTGACTGCTTCAAAGAAGTCTATCAGGTTTAGGAGACATGATCTCCCTTTTACAAACCTGAACTGGGTGGGGTCCAGAGTTTGGAGATTACCAATGTCTTTGTTTATAAGTTCCATGATGATACGTTCCATGGCCTTGCAGACCAGGCTCATTAGGCTAATGTGGGGGTAGTTCCCGGGGTCCATGGTGGCTCCCCCCTTGTGGAGTGGGATAACCATTGCTGTACACCATTCAGCAGGCACAAAGCCTGAGGTGAGGCTATGATTGAACATGGTACTTAGGTGGGGTGTCAGTTCATTCTGTAGTTCATGTAGAATGCAGCCTGGGATGTTATATGGTCCCATGGATGCTGTGTTGTTGCCTTTGGAGAGTGTGGTTTTTACCTGTGCAACCTTGATTACAGGAACTTCGCATTCTTCCGGTATAGAGATGGGCTCTTTAATGGGTGAGAGGGGGGTAAAGTTAGCACTGAACCTATCTGCCAGGATGTTGGTAATAGCAGTTGGGTCTGTATATTTAGTGCCATTGTGCTGTAACTCAGAGCAGACCTGAGTATTGCCATTGAGATTCTTGACATAGCTATAGAATTTATTAATTATTTATTTATTTATTTGCAGTTGTTTAACCAGGATAGTCCATTGGGCCTAATGAACCTGTTTTCAATGGAGTCCTGGGGAGAAAAGCTCCTAAATACATATTACACAAAGATTAATATACACACATAGATTGCATGTAGATTACAGAGGTAAACAAACTATGCTTAATATACTCTTAAAAGCTCCTAAATACATGTTACACAAAGATTAATATACACACATAGATTGCATGAAGATTACAGAGGTAAACAAACTAAGCTTAATATACACACACAGACTGCAGGTTCATTACAGAGGTAAACAGACTGATCAAAAGTATTTAAATCAAAGGAAATTATATCAAATTTTTTTTATTTTTTTTTTGTTTTTTCCAGTTGGAATGAGGATAGGTAGTTAGATGGAGTAGGGTCAGGAGTTACTAGGTACTAGAGACAGGCAAGAATTTGTTATCTGGAATTTGAGAAAGGAAGGGAAAGTGTGAATGAAGTAGAGTGTTGGTTATGAGGAATCGGAGCAGGAGCATTCCCATGTGGAAGTTAGATGAGAGTGGAGTGATTTTTTAAAGGATTGGAGGCTAGTAGTGGTACGAATGGAGGGGGGAAGGGAGTTCCATAAGCGAGTTAAAGAGTGTGACAGGAGGTTTTGTCCTGGGGGGTGGAGTGGTCAGTAAACTTCCATAAGGTTTTGATTATTAGATCTGAGAAGTCTTTGTATGTGGTGCATTTTAAAGGTAGTGGCAAGGGAGGGACAGAGGGAAGGATGGAAGATGAGTTTATGGGCATAGGTGAGCTGAATGTAGGATATGTAGTTTGGTAGTTCTAGCCAGTTTAGTTTGTGGAGAGATTTACAGTGATGTGTTGATGATTTGTTGCTAGTGGCGAATCTGGCAATTTTATTGTAGCAAGAAGACAGTTTGGTTTTGAGACATGATTGTAGATTTGTTAGAAGGGGGGCTCCATAGAGAAGGGAGGGTAAGAGAAATGTAGTAGAGAGAGTAAATTTGGTAGTTGAGGTGAGAAACCGATTTTGTCGGTAGAGCATACCAAATTTTTGGTGTTTTTTTTATGTTTAGTAGTAGATGGGAGTTGAATTTAAGCCTGTTGTCGATTTGAACTCCTAGTAGTTTGGCTTCGGATACCTGTTCATGAGGTGTTGAATTTTGGCTGGTGATGGAGAATAAATTTTGATCGAAGTTCTTGGTTTTGGAGGAGGTAAAAATCATAAGTTTAGTTTTACCAGCACTGAGTGCAAGATGGTTGTCATTCATCCATTGCTTTGTGGTAGAATGCTTTGTGGTTGTCTTAAGAATCAGTGGTGATTTTGTTTTCATAACTAGCTTTGGAGGATTTTATCAGGGATCGCAGCTTCTTACTGAGGCTGACCAGGGAGCTCCTCCACCCATGGGATTTTACTCTCTTTTCCAACAGTTTCTTCCTTCTGTTGTACAGTTTATTTATGGCAGGGGACCACCAGATTGGCTTCCTTTTTTTGGAGGATAGTGTCTTGGTTCTGTTTGGGATAGCATGATCCATGCACTCATGTAAGTGCTTATAAAGTGCAATTGTGTAGGATTCAGTAGTTGTAACTGTATTGTCCATCTGCATGGGTGTCATGACATTCACCACTTCTGTCTTAAGAAGCATGAAGTTGACTTTGGTGAAATTTTTTACCATGGTTTCCTTAATGGGGGGTGGGGGCAGAATGTGGATATCTAGGGTAATTAACTTATGGTCAAATCGGACCAATGAGGCATTGACTTCAGGTGTGGAACACCAGTCACTCAGGACAAACCAAACCCCATAACCAACACAAATAACCACAAAGTGAGCTAAATGCTACACATTGCCAGAAGTCTCAGCCTCCAAATGTACACACTCAAGGCACTTCTCAGTATGGAGAATATTGATATCTGTGCAGTAACAGAAACCTAGTTCAAGGCTCCAGAGTGCACACCAGCACTACCAGGATACTACTCATTCCATACCTTCCAGCATCAGAACCTGGATCATAGCACATAGGGAGGGATGTATACATATTCATCAAGGATACCTACACCTCTCTCTACATCCTCTCTACAGGATATATACCCATAGAATGTTGCACACCAATGTTCTTCCCACTCCACAGGGGTGGGACCACAACAGACCATTGACACTCCCACTCTATGAGCCTGACGAGTCTGATCTGCAAGGCAATGGAGACAATCATAATGGAACTCAACAATAAAGGCATCAGGAACCTTCACACAGTTGAGCACACCCAGTTTGGCTTCGTCAAAGGCAAATCATGCCTCCTGAACTGGGTGGATTTCTTTGAGACAGTTATCCAGGCTACAGATGATTCAAAGGAGCTCCACACAGCCTACCTATACCTCGCTAAGGCCTTTGACACCATTCCCCAGTCAGGTATCATAGATGAACTCACCAACTCGGGCATAAATCCATACATCAAAAGATGGATTGCAAACTGGCTCACAGATAGATCCCACAAATTAAGAGTTGCCGGCTACATGTCAGACTCCAAACTGGTAACAACTGGTGTCCCCCAGAGTTCAGTCCTGGGGCCCCTCCTGTTTGGTATATACTTCTCAGAAGTACATGCCAACACATGAGGGTTGTGGTTGACTAAGTTTGCTGGGAACTGTAAGGTGTTTGCCATAATAGATTCCCCAGATGACACAAATATTCTCCAGAAGGGACTCTATGAGACAGATGTGTGGTGTCAGAATCATGGCCTCAAGCTCAATGTGAAAGAATGCATAGTAATCCCCTTTGGGGAAAACAAAGTACCCACAAACTACCACATAGGTGTTACCCGCTAAAACTGACGAGGTAATAAGGGATCTGAGGACATAAATAGTCATCTTTCCTTTGACAACCATGTTGCCAAAGTGGTTGGGAAATCCTATGTGGCCCACCTAATCAACAAAGGGTTTGCATCAAGATCAAAAGAAGTAGTGGTGGCCCTCTACTCTTAAGTCATCAGACCCATCATTGAGTACAATGCACCATTTTGGTTGTACTTGACTGGGCATATCCAGCAGCTGGAGAGACCACAGAGGTACCTCACCAAGAGGATTACTGACCTCAAACAGTTGTGTTATGCAACACAACTGGAAAAACTAAATCTGTTCTCTGTTGTGTACCGCCTACTCAGAGGCAAACTCTGCCTAACATACAGAACCATGTCCAACACATAACTGTTGAACATGCTCCATCTATGGAAAACAAAATAGAGTCACACTACACACTCCAGGCATATGAACCTCATCACAACAATGAATACAACATGCTGTTGGGATAGAGTACCATCCCAGAGACTTGCCTTACTGTGGAACAGAGTCCCAATGTACATTAGACAGAGCCTCTCGCTGACACTCTTCAATAGGAACCTTAATGAGTGGATGGGAAACAGACAATTCAAGCCAGGGATCACTTCAGCAGCCCCTCTAGAAAGGGGCTTAGGATACTAACTATTAGAACTAGGGCTTAGGAGACTAACCAATGGTGTGGTGAAAGCTGCACAACTTGCCTAGGCTATTATATGCCTCCTTGAAGATAGTCTACTAGATACCTGTGAACCTATGTGACAGGTACATGTCTACAGATAGTAGACGTGTACTTCATTGTACAGTCATGTTGTACAGCAGGCACATGCACCACATACACTGTAATGCTTACATATACTGGTGGCTATTATGTACAGTGGGTGAGATGTGCACCTCATGTCTTTTGTGCCATTGGGATGTGTGCTGGGTTGGACAGTCCTGTATGGCTCCCTGTCATGGTCACCCTCTTACACACATCTCTGCCCATCCATCTTTGGCTTATTATACTGTGTCCCCCCTACATATATAGGTACATAGATAGGTAATAGGCTATCTGCCTGAAGGCATATATTAGTATGACCAGAGTGTGCAGCTATCACCACACCTGGGGTTAGTTCCTTATGCCTCTGTGTAGTAGAGCTGATGAAGTGATCGATGGTGTGACAGTTCAGTTTCACATACACTCACCAAGGCTCCTCTGGAAGAGTGTCAGTGAGGGACTCAGCTTAATGTAGGTTGGAAGCCTGTTCCAAAGCAAGGGAAGTCTGTGAGTTAGTAATGTATCCCTCCAACATGTTCTATTTATTGTTGTGATGATTATATCCCTAGAGCATGTGGCACAGTGAGCTTGGGTTTACTTTAGATAGAGCATGTACATCAGTTCTGCATTGGACATGGACCCGTCTGTTGGGCGGAGGTCGCCTGAGCAGACGGTATGCAACAGAATACAGATTGAGTTACTTTAGTCTTGTTGCATGGGGCAGCTGTTTGAGGCCAGTAATCCTCTTGTTGAGGTACTTCAGTGGTCTTTCCAGCTGCTGAAGATGCCTAGTCAGATTCATCGTAAGTGTGTCATGGTACTCTCTGATGGGTCTGATGACTGATGAGTAGAGGGAACCTCCTTTGACCTACATGCAAAGACTTTGGCAATTTGTGGGAACACATAGCATGATTTTCTAACCACTTTGTGAATGTATTTCTGAAAGGAGATTACTATCCACATGTGACCATAGATCCCTTATTATTACCTCCATATTTAGGGTGTTGGCACCTATGTGGTATTTGTATGACTTTAGCTCAAGGCCATAATTTTGACACCACATCTGTCTGACTGATACCCTTTTTAAGGATGTCTCTGTTGTCCCAAACATCGATTATAACAACCTTTTTCCAATCATCCACAAACTTTGCTAACCATAGCCCTCGTGTGTTTGACTGTACTTCTGAAAAGTATACACCAGACAGGAGGGGTCCCAAGACTGAGACATGGGGGACAGCAGTTGTTACCAGCTTACAGCCCAACAGGGAGACCACAATTCTTACCTTGTGGGATCTATCTGTGCCCCAGTTGGCAATCCATCAGATGACATACATGTTTATGCACAGGTTGTTGATTTTATGGATACAACATGTGTGTGGGATGTTGGAAAAGGGCTTTTCAAGATCTATGTAGGCCGTGTGGAGCTCATTTCATTGATGTATGTCTTGGGTAACTGCCTTGAAAACTGTCTAGCAGGTTTAGGGACCATGATCTGCCCCTGACCAAACCAAACTGGGTAGGGTCAGGTATTTGTAGGCCCCCAATAGCTCTGTTTATAAGTTCCATAATGATGGACTCCACGGCCTTGCAGATCACGCTTATTAGGCTTATAAGACAATAGATCCTATGGTCTGTTGTGCACCAACACTTGTAGAGTGTGCCAAATGTTGCTGCAACCCATTCAACAGTCTCATATCCTGTACAGAGGGTGAGTCTCAACAGACTGTTCAGGTGCAGGGTCTGTTTGTTTTGGAGTCCACATATGACACAGCCAGGGACAGCATGTCATCCCATAGACACCATGTTTTTAGCTTTGGATAGAGCTGTTTAACCATTGTATATGTGATTTCTGGGTTTTCACAATCTCCTGGTATGGTAATGGGCCCTTTTGTCAGTGAGAGGGGGGGTAAATATGTATGAACCTGTCTGAAAAGATGTTGGCAATGTCAGTCATGTACATGTATTCATTTACCCTTTGCACTAACTCAGAACATATATAAGTTTACATTGATATTTATGACATAGCTAAAGAAAGCTTCATGGTTCTGTATGGAATCTTTGGCAATATTTTTGGCAGAGCTTGGCTTGGGTAATGTTAGGAGTGCTCATTATTTCTTGATGATACAGATCAGAGATTTCTTGATCTTCTTCGGATTTTAACTTTCTTTGAACAACTTAAGTACTTGTATTACATAGTTTGATAATGACAGGCGTCCAATATATTATATGGGTCTGTTTTCATATCACTGTGTGTGCAAGGCAAGATCGGTGAATAGTGACATGTGTCTGGAGTAAGAACTGCAACTGCCAGATATGTGTGGCCCACTGCTGTACTCAGACATGGCCTAAGTGTGTGAGCATGCCCAGTATGACCTTTCAGTATGTTGTTGACTGACATTTGCTTTGTTTGTTTGTGTGTGCGCATGCCTAGTATGACCTTTCAGTATGTTGATGACTGAAATTTGATAAATTTGTTTAAGTGTGTGAGCATGCCCACTATGGGCATATATACTATATGTGTGTGAAAAATCAAGTTGGTTTTTACTTCAGGGCTCACCTTTGTGTTGTACATCGACAGGAAGCACGCTGTGCCTGCAGGGCTTCCATGAGTCAATTTGTAAAGACATATCAACATTTCTCCATATGGGGGGCACACCTGATTGTTACTGTGGGTGTACTTAGAATGAGGGATATACCTGACACTTATACACATTTTCTAGGCCTGCACTGCTATGTCAGGTACTCCATTTCAGTCTGTACTGTTGCCTATCGTACTGGCTTGAGGCATACCACTGTACTACAGACCTTAACTTCCAATTACATGCATATTAGTTTGTGACTTCATAGCCTACCCAACCCACATCACACTGCCTGGCCTGCTGTTATCTGTCTGCATAGGCCTGGGGGGAGGTTACCCATATGCCTCTTCAGAGGGCATGATACAGCATTCGTTTGTGTTTGTGTTTGTCTACAATTGTCCTGCTGGCTGTGACTGTTAGGTATGTGACCCCCCCCCTACTGGTATGTGTGAGTGACTTAAGTTGTGTCTGTGCCAGTGAAATGCTGTCATGGCTTAGTGGTTCAGTACTGTGACTATAGTGTACAGTATCCTAAGTTCAAGCCCTGTCACTGCTTTTTATTTTCCTGCTGGGCAGACCTGACTGGTTAAGGAACAGTAAAGCAGGTGTGAGTGTGTTTACCCGACTTTGCTCAACTTTGCCCAACTTTGCCCAACGTTGCTCAAGGTTGCTCAAGCATTGCTCGACGTTGCCCAACATTGCCTGACGTTGCCCGACATTGCGCTGGTTAGCACTACACGCAATTGTATTTAAATATGCTCAATACTGGTAAAATGTGCTTAGCAGAGCTTTACATTGCTTAAAATAGGGCACTCATGCCTCAGGTGGTGCTGCAGGGCTGCCTATGTCGGATGCACATAGTACACTCCCTATACATGTTTGAAAACATGTAGTGTCAAATTAGGCATCCCTTTTACTGTATGTGCGAGTCAGAGAGAGATGTCATTTCCAGGGTTCCTACTGAGTCAGTGTATGTGTAATGCATTGCCTCTTTGCCAGGGCCAGGGCATACTGGGCATGCCTCCTTCTGCCTACTGGGCAGGCCTTGGCAATGGTGGGGGCTGTTTGGCCCTGTCCCATGCTGTTCCTGCTGCAGCTGTTTCCGCAGGATCATATTGTGTAGCATGGCACATACCATAACAATTTGGGTACATGTAGTTGGTGAGTACTGCAAGGCTCCACCAGATGTGTCCAAGCACTGGAGCCATGACTTGAGCATTCCAAACACACGCTCATTTATGTTTCTTGTTTGTGCATGTGCCTCATTATGGAGTTCTTGTTCAGGTGTGTGTGCATTTCTGATGGGTGTCATCAGCCATGGCTCCAGTGCGTATCCAGCATCCCCTACTAGGTGACCATAGGGAATGTCCCCATTGGCAAATAAGTGGTACAGCTGGGTCAGATGCCAAATGTGGGAATCGTGATAGCTTCTGGGGCATCCAGCACACACATTCATTATTATTCCCTGGGCATCGCACACAAACTGGCAGTTGATGGAGGGGAAGCCCTTGTGGTTGATGTAGACCCTACCCCGCTCACTGGGTGGTGCTTTGATGCGTATGTGCGTGCAGTCTATTGCACCCACTACCTCAGGGTATTCTGCTATTTGGTGGAAAAGATGCATATTGCTGGCCAATGACTCACAGGAATTGGGAAAATATACGTGGTCACCAACATGTGCTGACATGGCATGCAGTAACTGGTGGAGTACCCTGGATGCTGATGCCTGTGAAATCCCCATCATATCACCAGTTGGTCTTTGGAAGGTACCTGTAGCTAATATTCTTAGGCCAACACATACCTTGGTATCCACTGGGATGGGTTCCCCTCTGTTGGTTCTGTGTGTGAGGCATGGCCAGCACAGCTCAACAATTTGCTGTAGGTGGTCTCTGTCCACCCTATAGTGCTCCACTATCTCCAGCTCATATAGCGCCTGGTAGGTTACCCTGGGTCTGTACACTCTTTTCCGTCTCCTCACTGTGGGTTGCTCAGCAGCATTCACAGCATCACCACCCTCAGCACCTTGCACATGTTGGTTTATGATAGCAAGAGCAGCCCCTAACATTTTGTCTGACTTAAGCTTTTTAAGCTTTCCCTATTTGTATACTGCATTGTTGCAGAGTTCTTGAGAAAAAACAAGGGGAATGGTGTTTGCAGAGTTTAAAGTGATGGGCTGGGCTGGGCTAGTCTACTTCCTGTGTAATTGGCTAATTCTGATATAGTTCACCTGGAAACTCTGCTAGTTCTTCTTGGTTAACTTCCTACTACTTCTTTTCCTTCCTTTTGCCTTTCTGTTTCTGCCCGGGGAGAGCGCCGCGCAAACAAGCGCAAACACGCACAAACACATGCACACACATTCACACGCGTGCACACGAGCACACACGCTGTGTGCATGTTTGCAAGGAGTTTCCTATCTTTTAACAGTGTGAACTTTTGGTTTGAGGTTTTCAAATAGGACAACTGTAGGCACGCCTCTTTGCAATCCTGAGCAACTGAGGACAAACACAAGCCACTATGCTCCAATTAGCTTACAGCCTGTCTGACACACACCCTCATGATGTCACCTATGTTCTAGTCTTCTACTCACCTACTCCTACTCTTACACTCTTGGGACATGCCTCACATACTGGGGAACATTGGGATTCACTATCCTTATCCTCATTTGCATAGGATTGCCTAGTAATACATGGTTACATCTCTCACACTGAGCTTCCCTCCTTAGCAACCACTAGTCAGTAGCCATGTTGTCTTCAGCCTTCCATTCACCTGCATGGCAGAATAAGCTTTTAATGAAAATGCCTATTTTTGTTTTTTTTTTTTATTATTTTCTTGTTTTTATAAGCGCTGCACATTTGTGCGGTGCTGCACTATGCTTAAACATCGGAGATTGGGGGAAAAAAGTTAAATTTTTATATTTTTAAATATTTTAAAATGCCAATGGCCTTATATTTGGCCATTGGCATGCTTCCTCAACTGTATGCATCCTTTATTTGGAGCTGTCATAGCTCCATTTAGCTATTTGCAGAAATGTACTCTGTTAACAACGGAGTACATTTCTGCAGGTAACACTAATCTTCCACGGACAGGTTAATGTTTCCTGGATCGCAAATTTACCTCATTTGCATTACTTTCACCAGCAAATTAGGTAATTTGCATACCATGACGTTGTCTGTGCAAGAGTAGCTTTAGCAGCTCTCTTGCATGCCTCTGCCGGCTGTTCCTGGATCGCACGGCAGACATATTACTGACGTGAGCTCCTACACTCTTCTTGCACTCTGTGCAAGCTTTCGTGAATCCGGGGCAATGTTTTAAACATGATTTTTAAACACGAATTTTAACATGATACTTACTGAATATTTAATAAGGTCTGATGGTTTTTGAATGTGTTTGAACTATGTTTTTAAGTGTTGTGTTCCTATACATATCATTTTTGTTATTCATTTTTTAAGCTTGAATATTTTAAAAGGTTTCATTCCAAAGGAGTTTTAATGTTGCTATATGTGAAATAAAAATTATTAGGATGGAACATTGCAAGTATTACATACATATTTTCTGTGTCATTGGTTAGACGGGTTAGGTCTCATTAATTGATGTAACATGAAATCAGTATTTTCATTGGACTTTCCTTTGATTTCCTTTTATTGGGAAGGGTATTTAAGCTATGTATGTATTTGTCAAGCCCACATCTGATGAAGTTATTGTCAAACGAAAACGTACCTTGGGAATGTTAATGTTGTTGGATGTTGTTGGTTTTGTAAATAAACATTGGGACTTTGCTTCCAGCTCTCAGCTCTTTATTGCATCAACATCTGTTTGGGCTCCTTTTGGATATAATTTTTTTTTTCTTGGAGCCTAAGTGGTTATTTGTGATTTACTTAGGAAATTGATCATGTTTTGAGCCTCCACATTTTCAGGTAAACCATAAATCCGAAGATTATTCCTCCTGGATCTGTTCTTGAGATCATCCGCTTTATTTATCAAAGATGTATTTTGCTTCAAAAGAAATTCCACTTGTAGTTCTTGTTCTGTTACTCTCCCATCCAGGTCATTTAATGAGTTTTTCATCCTGGTTATTTGGCTCTTTTGTTGCTGCATCGTTTCTTTTAAAACCTCTATTTGGAGGTTTCCTCTTTATACAAATCCAGTTTACTGTCCATTTTATCCAATTTTTTGGTTAGTTCAGACATATTGACTAATAAGGTTTGCAGGTCCTTCTTTGAAGACTGGTCTTGAAAGTTGTATTTTGAGTTGTTCATCTTGTGACAATATCAGTAGTCTTTCTGATGATGTTTTTGACAGGAATCTTGTTAAATACTGGCAATTTCTTTCTGATAAAACACACCAGTGAGCTTTACCAGCAAATTAGGTAATTTGCATACCATGATTGTGTTGTCTGTGCAAGAGTAGCTTTAGTGCCTCTTTGCATGCCTCTGCCGGCTGTTCCTGGATCGCACGGCAGACATATTACTGGACGTGGAGCTCCTTACACTCTTCTTGCACTCTGTGCAAGCTGCGGAATCCGGGGCAAATGTTTTAAACATGATTTTAAAACACCTAGTCTTGGGTTACGATACTTACTGAATATTTAATAAGGTCTGATGGTTTTGAAATGTGTTTGAACTATGTTTTTAAGTGTTTGTGTTCCTATACATATCATTTTGTTATTCATTTTTTAAGTGCTTGAATATTTTGGGTGGGGTGTTGTTTCATTCCAAAGGAGTTTTTAATGTTGCTATATGTAAAATAAAAATTATTAGATGGAACATTGCAAGTTATTATATACATATTTTCTAAAGCGTCATTGGTTATTAGGACGGCTTAGGTCTCATTAATTGATGTAACATGTAAATTGCATTTTCAATGACTTTCCTTTGATTTCTTTTATTAGAAGGGTATTGCTTATGCATGGATTTGTCAAGCCTCCACATCTGATGAAGTTATTGTCAAAACTAAATGCATTCTTTTGGAACAGCACGTTGTTGGATGTTGTTGGTTTTGGTAAATAAACATTGGGACTTTGCTTCCCAGCTCTCAGCTCTTTATTGCATCAACATCTGTTTGGGCTCCTTTTGGATATAATTTTTTTTTTTTCTTGGAGCCTATGGCGTTATTTTAATGATTTAATTAGAGTTAGATCATGTTTTGAGCTCCATACATTTGTGGTAAACCATAAACCGAAGATTATTCCTCCTGGATCTGTTCTTGAGATCATCGCTTTATTTATCAAAGATGTATTTTGTCAAAAGGAAATTCCACTTGTAGTTCTTGTTCTGTTACCTCCCATCCAGGTCATTTAATGAGTTTTTCATCCCGGTTATTTGGCTCTTTTTGTTGCTGCATCGCTTTCTTTAAAACCTCTATTTGGAGGTTTCTTATACAAATCCAGTTTACTGTCCATTTTATCCAATTTCGTTAGTTCAGACATATTGACTAATAAGGTTTGCAGGTCCTTCTTTGAAGACTGGTCTTGAAAGTTGTATTTTGAGTTGTTCATCTTGTGACAATATCAGTAGTCTTTCTGATGATGTTTTTGACAGGAATCTTGTTAAATATCAAGGTGCCTTTTCTGATACCACACCAGTGAGCTTTAAATATTATATCCTGTAATTTTTATGAAGAAATTAGTCCTGTTTTTTTATTTTTTCCTGTCAGTAAATATAAAGACTGTCAGAGCTAAAGAAAAGTGCTGCTAACTAGCCTGCATCTTGGCCACACCCATAGAGATGAAATTGAAAGAAACAATTAGAAACTTCCTTCAAATTAATATAAACCTCAAGATATGGGAACAACAGAGTAGACACACTGACAAGCAGATGATGTCCGAGCTGCAGAATCAAATTAAAAAACTGAAACCCAGTGAAGCAACAGGAATTGACAATATAACACCAACAATGTGTAAGTCATTGCCCAAAGAAACTAAACAGTTATTGTTGAAGGTTTTTAACCAGGTTCATAGGTTCATAGGTTCATACTAGGCTATCTGCCCTAGGGCATTTATAAGCCTAGCCAGAGTGTGTGTGGCTTTCACCACCATTTAGGATGAGAATACTATACCATTAGTTTGCTGTGCCTCTGTCCAGCAGTGACACAGGATGATCCCGGTAAATCCTACGATCTCCCATCCACTGCCAAGATTTCTCTTTGAACAGAGTCAGTGAGGGCTCTACCTCACATGGACTGGGATTCTGTTCCAGTGTAGGGAGTCTCTGGGTGATGAATCTGTCCCTCAGCACATCCTATTTATATCCGTGTTGAGGTTTAAGTCTCTTGCTCTCGTGGCTCTGGTGGATTTGGATTTTTGAGGTGAGCATGTCCATTAATTCCGGGTGGACAGCCTCAGGGTGTCAGGCACAGATCACCTCTGAGCAGATGTATGCAACTGAATAGAGCTGGAGTTTCTTCAGTCGGGCATCAGATGACATTGTTTGAGCCCCTTTATCCTTTGGTGAGGAACTTTAAATCTTTCCAACTGCTGCAGGTGTCTGGTAAGGTACATTCAATGTAAGGTGTTGTACCAATCATTGGTCTGATAAGTGAAGAGTATAGGGTACAATGACCTCTCCTGATCTGGATGTGAATCCCTTCATGATCAGGGTGGGCAATGTAGAAGGTCTTTCTAACCACTGGCAATGTGAGTGTCAAAAAGAGAGGTTACTGTCAACTTGGTCCCCAGGTCCCTAATAACTTCTTCCAGAGTTTAATGGATTACCCGCGGCAATTGAAGGGTTACCTTGTTTTTCCCAAAGGGTATGACTATACATTTTTGCATTTAGCTTAAGGCCGTGGCTCTGGCACCAGTTATCCATTTCTATGAGACCTCTGGAGTGATACCAGTTCTGATGGAGTGTCAACGGTGCCTGTAGTTTGCAGTCATCTGCAAATTTTGTCACAATCCCCCTAAGGTTTGCCTGCACTTCAGAAAATAAATGCCAACAAGTGGGGGCCCAGGACTGATTCCTCAGGGACACCGTTTCATGACCGGCTTAGAGTCTGACATGGCACCAGCAACTCCCCAACCCTGTGTGTTCTGTCCTTGAGCCAGTTTGCAACCCATCTTGTGACATATGGGTTTACATCTAAGCTGGTGAGCTTTTCATGATGCCCAAATGGGGTATTGTGTCGAACGCCATAGGCTGCTAGGAATGTGTGAACTGCCTTACCTCATCAATGGCCTTAGTGACTGTTTCGAAAAGCTCGACTAAGTTCAAGAGGCAGGATCTGCCTTGACAAAGCCAAATTGGGTAGGGATCCAGTGTCTGTAGGTCCCCAATGTTTTTATTTATGAGTTCCATTATGATCCTCTCCATAGCTTTGCAGACAAGGCTCGCCAAGCTTATGGGGCGGTAATTTCCAGGGTCCCAGAAGCACCGCCTTTGTGGAGTGGGACCACAGTTGCTGACCATTCTTTGGGTACTTATCCTGTAGTATAAGATTAAACAGCAGCCTTATGTGTGGGTTTAGTTCCTCATGGAGTTCGGTAGCACACAGCCGGGACACCGTCCGTTCCCATTGATGCTGTGATTTTTGCTTTAGGAGAGAGCAGCTCTCACCTGGGCATCTGAGATGTTTGGGAGGCTAGACTCTGCGGGATAGATTTCTCCTTGGGGAGGGAGGGAAATTTGCACTGAACCCGTCTGCCAGTATGTTGGCAATGTCAGTGGGTTCAGTGATTTTTTTATCATTGACTAATTCTGAGCATATCCGAGTTTCCACCCAGATTTCTAACATAGCTAAAGAAGCCTTATGATTGTCTTTTTGTGTCATTAATGCATTTTCTCTCTCAAAGTTGGCCTCGGATGAATTTATGAGTGATCGTAGTTTTTGCTAGTATTGATCAGAGATGCCTCCCTTTAGGATTTTGCTCTGTCATGTAGTAGCTTTCTCCTCTTGTTGTAGAGTTTGTTTATGGCTGGGGTCCACCAGACCGGCACCTGCCTTTTGGGTGGAAAGGGTCTTGATTTTATTAGGGATTGCTTGATCCATACATTCCTGGAGGTGCTCAGAGAAGGCATTTGTAAGGGTTTCCCAGCAGCGTGGGTTGTGGTTTCCACTGGCTCAGGGGCCTTGAAGGATACCACCCAGTCTTAAGAAGTGAAGTTTGCTTTTGAGAAGTTCTTCACTGTGGTCTTTTTGCTGGGGGTGGGGCGGATGTGGATCTCCAATGAGATTAATTTATGGTCTGATCTCACCAATGAGGGATATACTTCCAGTGTGGAGCATTTTGTCCCCATGTTTGTGATGATCAGGTCTAGTATATTTTCTCCTCTTGTGGGAATGGTGACTAGTTGTTCCATAGCATTTGAGTTTATGAACTCCAGGAACCTTTGGGCTAGGGTGTTGGGGCTTGAGTAATGTTCCCAGTCTATGTTTGGGTAGTTGAAGTCACCCAATATGATGGTGTTTGGAGAGACATTCATACTCTCCAGTGTCTTCAGGAAGGCTGTGTGGGTTTCCTGAGTTTGAGAAGGTGGTCTGTAGCATGCTACAAACAGTAGGGCAGTTTTACTTATGGTTAATTGCACCTGGATGGTCTCCGATGCTTTGTGCATTGCCACTAACCTGGAGGTGTGGGTATCCTTTATGAATATGGATACTCCCCCTCCTTTTGTGGTTCGGTCCGGATTTTGGGGCCGGAACGCATGATATGAGGTATAACCTGATAGTGATGGGGTGCTCTCAGGAGCCTTGAACCAGGTTTCAGTCACAGCACAGACATCGATGTTCTCCATACTGAGGAGGTCTTCGAGGGCGTGCATCTTGAGGTTTAGACTTCTGGCATTGAGCAGTATTACCCTTAGTTTTTCTCCATTTTTGTTTTCTAGGCTGTAGGTTTATCATTTGAGCCTTGCCTAAAAAGGCACTATGGGGTGGCAAGAGCCTTTGCCAATATCCGAAGCCCAGGGTGACAGGTGCAAGCCGCCCCTGTGAAGCAGCTGGCTTGTCAAGCATGTCATCCCAGGCAGACAGACATTGATCCCCTTAGAATGACACCAGTAATTAAGCCAATTATTAAAGCTGATCATTTTGTCTCTGTATTGTGGCATCATTCTTGGTGAGGGTAGGATACTGCTCAGGGTCAGGTCATACCGCCTGGGCTACATAATCTGAGAGCCTCTATGTCTCTTTTCATGTAGTCCAGGGAGGCACGCCTCAGGTCGCTCACACCGGCATGGACAATGACTGAGTCATACTTGTACTTGCTGTGGAGTGACCTGAGTGCTTGTGTTATGTGGCGGATTCTAGCCTGACAGGCAGCTTACTGTGATCTTTTCCTTGTTCAGTCTGGTGAGTGGGACGTCAGTGTGTCTGACTATGGAGTCACCTATAACAAGTGTGTCTGGCATTGTGTTTGGCCTTAAGGGCTGTGACTGTTTAGCACACTGACTTTGAGAACTATGTGTTGCATGTCTTATGTCTTGAGGTGGCAGTTGCTTGGGTGTCTGCTTTGGAGGCCTCTGTAGTTTTGGTAGATTTTGATCAGTGCCTCCTAGTATGTCTTTGTGTGTTTATGTGTTTGTTTTGCAGTTGTGATAGTTCTATGTGAAACTGGGTTTGTGGTGTGCATGGTTTCCTTCTCCTCCTGTCTGGTCTTGCCAGTCCTGAGTTGAGAGAGCTCAGCCTCCAGTTTGGCTATATAGTTGCATCTCTCACATGTATTTGTATTTTGTGGGAAAAGGAGTGGGTTGTTCTGTGTACATGAGGCAATTGTAACATTGCCTCAAGATGCCCAGATTCTCCAGCTGAACAGGAGAGGACGCTAGCAACTGACCCTTGACATGCTAGAAAAAGTGAAAAAGTTTGCTGTGTAACTGAGTCAGAAGGGACCTATAGGAAATGGGTACTCAAGGATTCTAGGCTAACCTAGTACCTTGTTTAGTATATAAGTACTTTACCTATATAAAAATGCTTTAGGAGCAAGTGCTGAGCTTTTGAGATAGAGAATAGACTGTTTAGATTGCAAGTAGAGAAGTTCTAAGGGAAAAATTGAAGAGCAGACTTTACGGAGCCAGAAATAGTTTAACCTTGTTTAACAAGCGCTGCCTCGATGGTGCTCTATGGGCAACTCCGCGCTAAATCACGCAAAAGCACGCTAAAGCGGGCTTTATAGCAGGGGGTTGAAAAGAGCTAGGAATTGACCCAAAATGGCCAATAGACTACAAGTTTCTGGCTGGAACAAGGAATATTAGTTCCTCCTTCTTGGAAATATAGTTTAATCTCACCTGTTCTGACATCTGAAAAAAATGCCTCAGAATGTTTTTCTTGTAGGCCCATTTCATTGTCAAATGTAGATTACAAAATGTTTATGGCAATACATACAGAGGGAATTAAACATATATTGCCATCATTAACCGAGCAAGACCAGACAGGTTTCATAAAAGATAGAAACACCCACGAAAAAATTAAAAGAATTTGTGCCTTGATAGATTATGTTGATTTAATTAACAGAGACATGACTCTGGTGAGTCTAGACATCAATAGCGACTTTGATTCAATAGATTGGAATTATTTACTAGTGGTACTAGAAGAATATAGTTTTTTACAACAATTCACATTCTTAATTAAAAGACTATATGAAAATTCTCAGGTCTACGTTAAGAGTGGGTCATGTCTCTCTACTTCTATAACTATTAGAAAAGGAACTAAGTAGGATGCCCACTTTCACCTTTACTGTTTGCATTAGCAATTGAGCATTTTGCTAACTATGTTAGAATGAATACAATTATTAAAGGCATAGTAATTGGGAATAACTTAGAAATGAAAATATAATTATTTGCTGATGGCATCCTGTTGACAAGATCTGATAAAGATAAATCATTGACTGAATTATTCCAAACAATGAACTTCTTTCAAACTACTTCTGATCTTGTGTTTAATGAAATCAAAACTAAAATTTTATTAATTAACTCAAATAAAAGGGAATTAAATAATGACTTACTTAGTGTCTGGTAATAAAATTAAATACATGTGAATCTTACTAACTAGCAACACTAGAGAAACAATAAATATTAACTATATTCATATACTAAGTCAAATAAAATCATTAATGTAGAATTGGAATTATATGTTTTATACACTGGAAGATAGGTTATATATAATTAAATCAATAATTTTCTGAAAATTGTTATGTTATATACAATCCTTTTCCATCCCTCCTACTAAGAAAATTATACAGCAATACAATAAAATGATGCTGAATTTCCCTTGGTTTAACAATAAGCCTAGCATTGCGCTTAACAATCATTTAAAAGGTTGGGAGAAGGGTAGAATTAAACTACCAGATATAGAGATTTATTCATTGGCATCTATTACTAAAACAGTTACTCTATGGCTGAACTCAACCTATACAGCCAAATGGAAAATAATTCTTGAATCTATGTGTAATATCATTAGTAACTCAGCCCATAAACAATATAATATAAATCCAACAAAAGTCTTTTATAATATGATAAGAGATAACATAATATTTAATAAAAGTATAAAACAAAGTATATAATTATTACTGAAACAATAATACTGTTTAGAAAATATATAAACATGAACCCAGATATAAAGACATGTTTTTTGTATTAAAATCCTATAACTTGTACACAAGAATGTGTAACTACCTTTGATTCAAATGTAATTAAAGAGCTTAAAAAAGAAGTGATATATTGGTATCAAATACTCAATTGCAATGCATTACTCACACAAATCGATATGACATGTGCACAGCACATCACAGATGCCTACAGTAGAACAGACCTACCATGTACACATATTGCACCAGTGGAGTCTGCATGCCTACAGTCAGAACCGTTAGGTGCAAAATACACCAATGGTCAGGCAATGACACAGATGGGCCGTGCATGCCTGTGTGTATGTAATAATCTGTAGATGCCTCGGCATGGCAATATGGCTGTGTGTCACGTTGTGTTTCAACAATATGAATGGGTTGGCAGCCGTAACGAGGGTGCATCATATATGTACGTAAGTCCAGATCGGCGATACCATCAGTGGGCCTGCTATGTGAACATCCCTGTCCCCATACATGGATACCTCTGCTGGAGCCCAACACCACATTCACAGAGGGAGGGTAAGTGATTGTATGGCCAGTGCAGCAGCGGCGCAGACATGTGGGTGGCGGCGGGCACTTCGGATGTACATATGTGTTACCACATCAGTTCAGGCAATACCATCCATGGTGCATGGGATGGTGGTGTGTGTCACATACAGCACTGTGACCGATCCAATATCAGCACATAGCACCTGCCAGGGCTACCAGTGTATGCATGGATGTGTGATACCTGCATGCAGACACGCACCCTCAACAAAGCCAGTGCGCATACCATTTCGAGGGACGGTGCCACCATGGTGATAAACGTGTGTTGAATGTCATATTCCGCACAGCTATGACAGCAATACAATGGACAATACACCAATACCGTCAACCCCAGGTGGATCGCACCCCAGTGCCATGTATGTGGCATACCCTGCTCATATCATGCAGAGCTGACCAGCAAGGCTGCATGAGCCTATCACAGTCCACATGGTGCAATGGACAACAGGGCACTCTCACTATCAACCATACACAGCAGTAATGTGGCGGCGATGCACCCTGTCATGTTACAGGTGCTGTGTGATGCTTCTGCACAATGTGTTATTATTGTACATTGCTATGTGGCCTTTCCTGCTAATGTGTCGTAGTTTTACATTTGCTCCGTAATCTATCACATATGCAACACGGGTGAGCTGTGGCGAGTTGTCCAGCACCCGGTACAGTGCTGTGTGGAGATTACGCTAACTTTAACACATCGTAATGCAGGTGTCCGTATTGTATGTGTACAGTGCAGCTGCTGGCGTTCCTGGACACAGGCGTGATGTGTACTGAGCATATACAGCGTCCAGATTGAACGAATTACCACGGAAGGCGTCACGCGGGGACCTATGCCAGCTGATATGGACGCCGATTGCAATGAATTTTATGTCCGTAGCAGGCTAACATCTACATAGATGCGTGTACAGTGTGATGGGGTGTACACAGATATGATGTGACACCCAGTGCTCCAATGGTGTGAAGCCAGGGAACATCATTTTATTGTCACTGCCGCGATGCCCTTCACAGATCACTGTGCAGATGTCGTTACATGTCATAGCAATGTATTTCAACGGTATGCCAGCACAGCGGTGTAGATGTGACCTGCCACCCATCATTATGTCTTCCAGATAATGCCGTTCCGTCTTCCACCATTCAGCCGACGGGAGGAGGGTGATCATTCCATACCTCCATGGCAACCAAGCCCTATTTAGCCATGTGCCTGACAGGCACAGGAGCGGCAGGAGATGTAGGGAGATGTACCCCGGGATTGGGGTGAAGCAGCGATGGCGTAAAACAACCTTACGCAGCTATCAACAAACAATCCGCGCCAGGCACTGCACAGACCTGATCCGGCGTACAGAATTGACAGCGTGCCACAATCGCCAGGCAATAGCGTGGGACAGGTGAGTGGGCCACCAACCCAGCCCACTCCGCAGCCGCGAGGAGCTCCTGGCCAGTCGCGGTACCACGGAAGAACAACGCAGGTGCGAAACACTTTGCGTCCATGGTGATTGGAAGATTGTCTCGAGGATATGAGCCTGGAGCGCGTATGGTAAGAGTCAGCTGGTGTTGCATGTTTTTGTATGATATTAGGCATGACGTGGGTGTGGAGTGTCATAGTACAACACATGATATAGCAATACATGCCAGGTATATGGCCGCACAAGATGCAAACCTATGGTATGCTTATGTTTGTGTTAAGAAGATTACGTGCATAGCACATGCTACCACACACATGCATGATGGTAAGGATGCACAGTGCTGACTGTGGAGATAGTAATGAAGCTAATGTGTATACTGCTTTGTGCAATGCCTTGCAGGTATGCGTCTGGCGTGTCGCGATGGGGACAAGGGTCTGTTGCAGGTAAGTCTGTTGCTAGTCATAGGCATGTTCTGCTGTATTGTTATTCCCCATGTGTCTAGGCATGACATGCTCACCTGTGTGTTAACCCCAGTCACGCGGTATACAGCTTCCGCACCACCCGACACACACAACACACACAACACCCATGTACAGTAGATACAATCTGTTAGCGTAGGAGTGCTATGACACCACACAACCTATTGGTGTGTTACGATGCAGTCAGCCATGTACATACAATGGTGTAGGTGTTACACACGGCTGCATGTGTAGTATGCATTGGTATGCCAGTGCAGTATGCACACAGTACACCACATAGTGAGCTGTGATCTGGCCAGAGCACAGGTGTTAATACCAATGTGACCCATGCCCCTGCATCGGGTGCAGCACACGCGTTGTGACATGGCACATGCCATGTCCCATGCACGTGGGATGTCTGGCTGCAGCATTGTCCGCACCGCTGACATGACCTATGCACAACAGCAGCAGTACATCCACACTGTCAGCATATCCGTTACCGGAATGTGACACCTCACACTACTATGGTTGTGGCGTCACGCTGGGCCACTGACAGGGCCGTGTGCATCGATGTCTACCACACACAATGAGTCAATGACTCAGACAGACAAGGCCATGGTTGATACCTACAGGCATGTTGCCACACAGCACATCCACAGTGGGTACTCACGGGTACACCCTGTACATGCATATGAGTAAGGTTCCATCACGCGCGTAGTGGACCCCTGGACATCCAATGTGGTACACCAGTGACATGGAACGCCCTCTCCACAGCTACTACAGGTGCCTCCAATGTCCACCATATACGTGGCTGCTGAGCATCTGAACTGACTTACAGACATGGCAGTAATGCGTCCAGGTCCGCGCGCCAGCACAGACACATAGCTGTGTCCTGCTACTGTGCAGCAGTGGCACCAGAGCCCGCACTACACACTGTACAGCTATGCACACAGCTCACAGCAATACGTTACCTGCACAGACATCACTGTTACCCATACATTGTATCTGTAGACTTGTACACATAACACTGCACCGTGGACAGCCATTGTGATGTGGTGCATGCGATGGGCTCACCACCATCGTCATGTCCACACATGATACCGCGCATGTTTGCGGTGTGCACTACATACACAATGTCGGCAGCCATGTGCTCTCAACCGCCTCAGCCAGCGATACACGGCTGCTGTGTATCAACGCTGATGCATGCAAACTACCATGAATGTTATTGTACTGCATTGCCTACTAAATGACACACCTGCCTGTTGTACTGTCCCCACCAGGGCAGTGTGGCCCGCATACTGCCACTATGAATGTCTGGTCTGCATGCAATCACTACGGTCTGTGTTGTGTGAATGCTGCATGCCACCTGCATTATCACATGCATGCTGTCTGTGTGTGTGTGTGTGTGTGTGTGTGTGTGTGTTATTGTATTGTGTGTGTGTGTGTGTGTGTGTGTGTGTGTGTGTGTGTGTGTGGGTGTGTGGGTGTGTGTGTGTCACCTTATTGTAACCGATGGGTATGTCTTTGTATTGACAGGTGCTGTAGGTGAGTTCCCCTCCTGCGGTGAATGTCATGGTAGTGACCCCACAGATACTAGTGGTGATGACGATGTGCATGAGGCACCGGCAGGGTGCCGTCACAGGCAGACACTGTGCCAGTGGAGGAACATCACACATATGTCCCTTTCATCCCTTTGCACAGGTTCAGATGCCGACACATACCCCAACACCGTTGACGCATAGATGACGGTCAAGTCAGCGTCCTGTTGTCCCCGAGCAGGAATGTGGTGGCTGCAGAACACCGGTGTGGGTACACTACGATGTTGCCAGTGTAAGGACTGGTGCAGTGCCACGCGGGCATGTGGCAGGTTGCTGCTGCGTAGGGGGAGCACCGCTAGGACATACACCTGCCAGTTAGCAGGGTGCAGCAGCTGGTATAACCAGATGCATGTTCCAGACTGTAATGGCGAGGCGCAGGCGCGTCGCCGAACGGGCGACAGAATCAGGAAGGGCAGAGGCTGCAGAGGTCCGCAATCCGTTACTCCTGAATGACAACATCCAGGCATTGGCGAGATGCACAACAGCATCTTGCCGATGTTCTGGATAGGAGATTGGGTGACATGGCTGGTATCCTCGACCGAGGCATAGCCATCCTTGGCGTCATGCAGTCGGTGCAGGAACGCCAGTTAGTGAGGTGGGGCAGCGCAGGGGCGCGTGGGCGTGTGCCAGCAACACCACCTGCTGCTGCAGGTCAGCGTGTGTGTGCCACCTCCATGCCCACTCCAGACAGTGCTGGTAGCAGCAGCAGTGCAGCTGCTACTACACCATCCACACCAGGACAGAGCAGGCCACGTGTGGGCGTGGCCCTGGACGGCCGACATCGTGGAGCGCGTTTCCAGCGGACATGTGACATCGGAGTGGACAGTCCATTACCTCCACCCGGTCGTGCCTGCCGATGCTGACCCCAGGCAGAAGCGGGTCAGGTTGCGCCGCCCGGCGAACACCGCAGTTGAGCCGTAACACCTGCACTGTACGGTCAGGGGCTGCCAAGCATACCCCGTGTAGGCATCACAGATGACTGAACTGTGCTACACACACACCCACACACAGCAAAGACACAACTGGCTGGGGGCTCACACCACACCCACATGCAATCTACATAGTCATGCCCACTCAATGCACTGGCCCTTACACACACACATGATGTCATCCATTGGTACGACCCATGCCTGTGGCACACATATCACCCACCAATGTGCATATGATGAAGTCTCTGCCCGCGCTGGCTTTGTGAGCTACACCATCACTGCACGGTTAAGCTAA
This sequence comes from Protopterus annectens, assembly GCF_019279795.1. Classification (NCBI taxonomy): domain Eukaryota; kingdom Metazoa; phylum Chordata; order Ceratodontiformes; family Protopteridae; genus Protopterus; species Protopterus annectens. The sequence goes on along the minus strand of NC_056727.1, from coordinate 1,126,374,709 downwards.
CATATTCTGATGCACAGGTGGACCGCGATAGTGAGAGGTGTATGCAGATACCTGTGTCCGCATTTCTACGTGATGTGTATGTTGTGGTGTGTGTGTATGGCTGGTGACAGGTATGTGTATGTGATGTGGGTTGTGCACGGACATCATGCAGCAGACATACCATGCAGGACAGGTGCAGCATTCATTGATATGTGTACACAGTATGTTATTGGTGGTTACATGTGTAGCACCACGTCGGTGCAGTTAACCATTATGTGATTACTGATGGTGTACTCTGCCGCGTCGGCTACTGGGAGCACTGTAATTAGTTCCCCACGCGTAGCAGTCGTGGAGGTACCCCACAGGCATGTCTGGCAACATCAGCCAGAGCACAGTTACCCACATCCAGCATGGACCCCTCACATAGGTACATAGGCGCACATGAACGTAACAGGATATGTGCCCTACGACATGTGTGGACCTAGCACTTGACTGTGTGTGGCATGCCTAACACCCCTCAGGATGGGGATTACCATATCCATCAGTCCCCAGTCCCTGGTCTAGTGCAGTGACACACAGAGGTTGGCTACGACAACTATCATCATCACATCCACATGTCATTAGGCAGTCCCTGGACAAAGGCGGTCAGGGCCTTTCCTTCACATGGCCTGGCACTCCTCCCGTGTTGTAGGGGGTGTCTGGCGCTTAACCCTGTTCCCCAGCACGTCCCACTCATATCTTTGTGTTGAGGTGTCTGACGAGTCGCTTCTGTGCCCGTGTTTGCATGGAGCCTGGCTCGAGGTGGAATGTGCCCATGTCACCAGGTCCAGACATGGCCGTGTATGTCGTAGAGCACAGAATCACCCGCGGAGCAGCTGTGCCGAAGATCCACAGCCAGTGTCCCCTTGGCCCGTGCAGCTTGTGACACATGTCCTAGCACATGTCCATCCCCGTCCGTTGTGGAACGTTTGCGGTCCTTCCGGAAAAGTGCTGCAGGTGTCAGGTTAGCTACTGTGGCCGCGTATGTGCCATTGTACGCAGTCATTGCTCTGGTGTGTGATGTGTACAGGGGTACATCTGAACACACCCTGATGTGGTTGCCATTCCCATCCAGACCAGGAGGCCACAATGGAATGTCTTCACAACTCCACATTGCCATTGTGTGTGTTATTGACAGAGGTTGCCGACAGGTGTGGTAGCCATTTCCCCTGAACCGTCCACCATCTTTAATGAAGGTACCACCTACATGCTTGACATTGGGACCTAACATGTCCTTCACACTGGGTGGGGCTGCACCTTCTCTGGCATTTAGTAGCAGGCCATGGCTCTGGCACCAGTCATCCTTGTCTATGGCGCCCTAGGTGGATGTCCGTGCTTAACATGGGGTGTTGGGTATGTTGGCGGTGCGTAGTCATCTGCATACCTTGTCTGCCTACAATCCCCTATGATTGCATGCACATTGGAAGGTCGGATGCCATATGGCAGGGGCACAGGAAGTGAGCCCTGTGGGCCTCCACTGGGTCCAGATATGAGTGTGACAAGGCACCTTGAGCACCAACCGCAATGGTGTGACCTCCAACCTGTATGAGAAGCATCAGGGTGACATATGTCCCCACATGTATGCTGGCGAGCCTTTCTATGGGTCCCATGTGGCCAGGTGTGCTCACTGAGGCAGCTCCCACCAGGTCATGGTACTGTGTGCAAACCCACGTATCCCCATCAATGGCCTTGGTGACCACTCCGGAAGACTGGACCGAGCAGGTTAGGGGAGGCAGGATCCGCCCTTGACTACAGTGTAGTTGTGGGTATGTTCCGGTGGTGGCTGTACACAGCTATCTGTAACCATGGCCACCTGTATGGACCTCCACACAGCTTTGCACAGACAACACTTGTCAAGCGTTATAGGGTGTGGCTGTTGACAGTCCATGGGGCACTACCCTGGCATGAGTGGGACCACAGGAATGCCATATGGCATCCATTGGGACATAGCCCATAGTAAGGCTAACATGACACAGTGGCGCGCATGTGTGGGCCGAGGAGACCTCAATGAGGATGGATAGCACCAATGCCGAGGGACACCATCGGTGCCCATTGCTGACATGTCAACCGCCATAGAGATATGGGATCACTCCAGGCCATATGACATGTTTGGGAGGATACACTCTGGTGGAATGCATATGTTCCCTGTTGGGGGATGTATGCATGGAACATGTCCTGTGGTTTGCAGACAATGTCTGCAGTAAGGTGCAGTGACTGTTGTACCATTCTGGACCATTTCCAGGCAAGTCTGTGTGCCCCCAACCATGTCCTTACCACAGTTAGGGAAGGCCCTGTGGTTGTCTCATGTGCCCTCTGCAGTACCACTCCCTGGCCGGACCTGGATTTGATGGTATGTGGGGCCGGTATGGTGGCGCCGGTATGAATGGGTGATGGTTTCCTGGTACTGTCATTTGCTCTGCCATGTAGTAGCTCCAACTGTTGATGTACAGGTAGTCAGTGGCTGCGGTCCACCACACCGTGTGCCTACCTGTGGTGGACAAGGTCCTGATGTCATCATGTTTGCCTGTTGCAGACATGCATGTGGAGTGGTCGGGGAAGGCATTCGTTAGGCGTTTGCGGTCTGGCCTCTGTTCAACACTGGCATGGAGGACTTGTAGGGTACCACACCGGGTCGATATGTGTGTGGCTTTTCGTGGAGAGGTCATCACTGAGGTCCCCCATGCTGGTGTTGGTTAGAGTGAGTGGATGACCAGTGGATCCACTATATGGTCTTGCATCACCATTGAGGGCTGTACATCCTGTGTGGGGCATATCCTCACCATGTGTGATGGGCAGAACTGTCAGACATCCCTAGTATGTATGGTGCATGGTTGTTTAACAGAGGCCAGGTGTGAGAACACCTGGGACTGCTGGCGCACTGTGTTGTGCCATGGGTATTGTTCCCAGGCTATGTATGGGTGGTTCATGTCACCCAATACGGTGCTGTTGTGAGAGCATGCCCACTCACCAGTGTCCTCAGGACATCTGTGAATGTATCCTGTGTTTGGGAGGGTTGTCTGTAGCATGCAACAAACTGTAGTCAGTCCCACACATGGTTAATTGCCTAGATATTCCCACAGCAACGGCCACGTCTGTGGCATGGCCGGGTTGCTGTTGTGTGGCCGGACACACAGGACGGTCCGCATTCCGCCACCCATGCCGTCGCACCATGTGTATGCATGTCTGATCTGTGCCGACTCTAGGCGTCTGAGCATGCCCAGTATGCAGCTGTGTAGATAGACTCACAGCACAGTGCACACAGCGCCCGTCTGCAGTTATACGGGTGCATGCCTGTATCCCCATAGCGGCCACGTCTGTGGCATGGCCAGGTTTCTGTTGTGTGGCTGGACACACACGACGGTCCATTCCGCCACCCATGCTGTCGCAATGTGTATGCATGTCTGCCTGTGCCGAGGAATCTAAGTGTCTGCATGCGGTACCGATCAGTCAGTTAGTTGTTATTCCCGACTGCAGCACTAACGCGTGTTGGTGGCGACAGGATGGTAACAGACCGCGTGATCGCGCACTCTGTCCGAACTCCGATCGGGCGCATTGCCTCTGCAAATTATACCACCACGATGGGGTATGCCTCCCTGACAGCGCCTGCTCAGTAAACTTCGTGGCGTTCTGTAAATGCTTCATACTGTAGTGTGTTCATGTAGATAGGCGTAGGTTCGTCCCCCGTCCCTTCCGTGTGTGTGTGTGTGTGTGTGTGTCTCTGTGTGTGTGTGTGTGTTTCCAGCTGCCTCTGCGACTGATTATGCTTTTAGACGCTCCGCAACACATGCCTCGGCTATTTCCAACTATTGTCTTGCGGGTGACGCCAGCAGCCTACAAGTATGCCTGTGACAGCGCTCTGTTTAGTAAACTCGGTAGCGCGTTCTGTAAATGCTTCATACAGTAGTGTGTTCATGTAGATAGTCGAGGTTCGTCCCGTCCCTTCCGTGTGTGTGTCTCTGTGTGTGTGTGTTTCCAGCTGCCTCTGCGACTGATTATGATTTTGGACACTCCGCAACACATGCCTTGGCTATTGCCAACTATTGTCTTGCGGGTGACGTCAGCAGCCTACAAGTATGCCTGTGACAGCGCTCTGTTTAGTAAACTCGGTAGCGTGTTCTGTAAATGCTTCATACAGTAGTGTGTTCATGTAGATAGTCGTAGGTTCGTCCCCGTCCCTTCCGTGTGTGTGTGTGTCTCTGTGTGTGTGTGTTTCCAGCTGCCTCTGCGACTGATTATGCTTTTAGACGCTCCGCAACACATGCCTTGGCTATTGCCAACTATTGTCTTGCCTGTGACGTCAGCAGCCTACAAGTATGCCTGTGACAGCGCTCTGTTTAGTAAACTCGGTAGCGTTCTGTAAATGCTTCATACAGTAGTGTGTTCATGTAGATAGGCGTAGGTTCGTCCCCCGTCCCTTCCGTGTGTGTGTGTGTCTCTGTGTGTGTGTGTGTTTCCAGCTGCCTCTGCGACTGATTATGCTTTTAGACGCTCCGCAACACATGCCTTGGCTATTGCCAACTATTGTCTTGCGGGTGACGTCAGCAGCCTACAAGTATGCCTGTGACAGCGCTCTGTTTAGTAAACTCGGTAGCGCGTTCTGTAAATGCTTCATACAGTAGTGTGTTCATGTAGATAGGCGTAGGTTCGTCCCCGTCCCTTCCGTGTGTGTGTGTCTCTGTGTGTGTGTGTTTCCAGCTGCCTCTGCGACTGATTATGCTTTTAGATGCTCCAACACATGCCTTGGCTATTTCCAAATATTGTCTTGCGGGTGGCGTCAACAGCCTACATGTATGCCTCTGACAGCGCTCACGTCAGTTAACTCGGTAGCGCATTGTGTAAATGCTTCATACTGTACTGAGTTCATGTAAATAGGCGTAGGTTCATCTCCCGTCCCTTCCGTGTGTGTGTGTGTTTGTTTTCGAAAATACAACTGAATAAGCAAATTGTTAAAGTGTTCACAATCAACAATGTGATATTTAAAATCATGTTAAGACTCACATTGTTGATTGTGAACATTCTCAGACATAGCATTTTTCCTGCACACGTTGTGGAAACAACGAAAACGTTGCATGTTTTAATGAACTGTTTAAATGTTACGACTTGTGTTGTGTCGAACTACGGGACTATTCTTGCTGCAGGTTGCTGGTTTGTTTGTGTTTCATAGTACAATATCATGTAATAAGTGTGTTCATAGTATGCTTTCTGTGATGTTGACATGTGTGTGTTTCGTTAGCAGTACGTCTCTGCTTTCTATGCTGTGGCTACATCTCCATTGCTCGCATAGAAAGTGACAAATGGAAGTGTAAGGGTGGACATTTAAAGCCTGGATACTTCCATGTTATGTGTAAGTCTCACGGGGCCAACGGGTGAAAGCGCATACATGTCTATGAAGTACCTTTGGATACCATATGCGACCTGTCGTGGACGAAATGTTTATGTTGACTGTTCCATCTACCTATGTGTGACATGGTTTGTGGCCATAGGGTGCCAGCACGTCTTCCCTGTTCATTGGGTGTTTGCCATGGTGTATTGACATCAATCCTATTAATTCACCGAAGGATGTCTTTCTTTGGTGTCAGCGCCATAGTTTGACCATCCTATGTCATTCCCAGCAGACGTGCAGATAGTGCCAATGGTATCTTTACACAGGTGACCCACTTGTTCCACTGTATGGAAGCGTGTGATCCCCATAGATGTGCTGGCACATTGAGTGTTGAGTACGCCGGTATCTGCCCAGCGGTCTTGCTTTGAATGGGGAGTGTGTACTGTAGACCGTATCTGTATTCCCTGGGTTATGCCTTGCAACAGCTGTGGGATTCCCCCAGGTTTGCAGCTATGGGTGCCATCTTGGCCGTACGTTTGTCCATCCATGGGAACTGCCTACTGGACACTAGTATCGGGCTGTCAACATTTCACAGCTGCATTCTCCATTTCCGGTGGATGATCGGTATTAGTATTGCGAGTAACGCATATGCCATGGCCACGTCCGCAGGCGGGGCGGATGACAATCATCTGCCAATCCACACCGACACCCATATTTGCATACCCACGATCCCATGTCTGCAACCTTCGACAGTACCCCTTGCACACCCTTCATGTGTGCGGAAATGGGATGAGCGTGCGTGTATGGGCAGCAGCCTGGAGAGTCCTATTCATATGTCCTGCATTTCATGGACGGCTGTCATCACCCTTGAAGGCGCTTGTGGTGCATATATCTACCTGTGCCGTAGTCACGGCTGTCACCTCTTCCGGTTCACACTATGTTGCCTACACTTACTTAAGGAGTAATTTTGGGTCCTGCAATGGACACCGATGTGCATATGTAAAGTTTAGAACATGTTGGACTGTGTCCATTCGGCCAGTGGGTTTGACTGCCGCCGTATGTTCCCCATTCCCGGATGTCTGTCCGCCTACCCATATTATGTAGTGCTACGTAACCCGTGTCCTTCCACAATTTACCCATAGGGTGTTACTGTAGTCCTGCAGGTTGGCAACTGCTTTAGATAATCCTCACAGGTACCATTGTGAACTATCCGCCACTGTATTGTCAGTATAACACAGCCGGTACATGTAGAACCTATTTATTTATGACAGTATGTCGTTTGTGTGTGAACGCCATATTTTAGCGATAGTATGACCTTCCTAGTTGACGTTGTTGGTGTGCCATTAATATGTGTTCCACAGGTCGCAGGTATGTTCCGCAGAGTGGAAGCGGGTGATCCCCACATACTTGATAGCACCTTCGCTGCTGTGTACGCTGGGATTCGCACGGCAGGATGGATGTCTACGGGGTGTATCTACTGTTGTTTCCATCTTAATGTCTTGTGTCATGCCCTACTATGGCTGTGTGATTCCACCAGGTTTGCTATTATGGGTGCCATCTTGTCCGTACGTTTGTCCATCCTTGGGAAATGCCTACTGGACACTGATGTAGGGCTGAGCACATTTCACACATGCCTTTAGCATTACCCTATGGATGCTTTGCATCCTTACTGGGGACTAAGGCACGTCCTGTACCCGCAGCCCTCCCACGGGGCGGGACAACGGATTATCTGCCAAACAACACCGAGCCCCATTTTGCATACCCAGGATACCATGGCTGCAACCCCCCACGATGCGCATGACGCATGCTGCATGTCTGCGGAACTGTGATATGGACGCACATGTATGGACACGGCAGTCTGGGGACCTCTGTTCATATGTCCTGCATGTCATGGGCAGGTATCATCAACCTTAAACACGCTGGTGGTGCATATGTCTAGCTGTGCGTAGTCACGGTTAGTATTCTGATTGGCGATCGATGTATAAAGGAGCAGGCGTCGTAATTTTTGGAGTCCTACAATGGACACCGATGTGCATTTGTAAAGTGTAGAGCGTGTTTGACTGTCCCCATCTGGCCAGTGGTATTGACTGCCGCTGTATGTTCCCCAGTCGTGGATGTCTGCTTGACTACCCATCGTTTGTATGACATGGCCTATCTATATCCACGTGCCAGTATGCGGAAATACAGCAAACCTTGCGTCCTGCCCATCTTCATAAACGACATTATGGAACATATATCGGCAAACCAGACACTGTCAAATACGATAGACTCCACAGTGAAAGGATACTGAGCTCTCTCACCTACTAACATGGGTCATCGTCGGATGCGGAATGCATGACATAGCCGTCCCTTATACACTTCCTTCAGAGTCGGTTTAAAGCGAAATAATCAATAAACCTGCTCATAGTTAGGTGGACAGTGCTCCAAGTCTTGATTATAACGTGACATATACATATCAGTGTTGCATGCCTTACTTCATGGAAACAATAATACGGCAACAATGTGTTAATATATATACAATATTGGTAAATACAATCAGTATCCGGACACATAGTTGATAATTGTTGTGAGTGCACCTTAGAATGTAGTGTGTTGATCAGGTTATTGTATATCAATGTGTATAATAGTAGCATTACGATAACAAAGCATGGAATTAATAAGTACTATTTAAGCATATATTTGACAATTATGAATGTAAACGTGTGGAGGAGACATCCGTAACCTTCCCTGGTTCCACTGGATCACACGCACACGCACACTCGCATGTCCGGATTGTGGGTTACGCGCACGCGCACATGCATATCCGTAGTCCGTTTATATATGTTTACAGTGTCTGTGTGGTTACGTGTTTTGCGTTACTTGTGACTATTCCGGTAACATATGTCTGATCCGGTTGACGGACGTGTGCAGAAAGCACTTACAGCTTTATATATGTAACAGTCTTTGCAGCATGGACGCTTTACGTACACGTGCACATCTATATGTTCTATAGTCTTCCCTCTTTTCCTCTCTCTTTTCCTAACCCCTGCCTCTTCCCTTTTATTCATCTTACATTCCCCTTTTACTACTGTATCCTTCTGAGCTTCAACTGTTATCCATATGGCAAATGCCTTATTGCATAACCTTTATGTACTAGATAAAATGCTTTGAAATTGACCAAACATTATGTATGATATTAAACTGTTTGAGTTCCTTAATGTATGTTGATTTTATTAACAAAATTGATTTATATTTCTATTTTTATTGTATGTCTTTATTAATAATATGTCTGTCTGTCATTATTATGTTATGTGTGGAGCTTTTCTCCCCGGGCCTCTACTGAAAATGGACATATATCCAGCTAGACTAGCCCGGTCAACAAATGTAAAATAAAATAAAATAAAAATAAAATAAATAAAAATAGTCGTAATTCAAACGTGACTGCATTCACGTTTGGCGGTTACTGTGACCAGTGCACGTTAGCTGTTCGTTGTCATTAATATGCATACCCATGGTACCTATGTACATTTACATATCCCCCCCCCCCGCACACACGCACGTCACAGGCATCCATTCTCCTGCTGGGAAAGGTGCGGTACTGCATGTTGAACATTCCTAATTCCCCCTCGCTCATGGCCCAGGATGCATATGTCGTCACCGCAGGGCTGTTCAGATGACAGCTGCTTATATCCCATACGCATACAGGCCTTCGATTGTCAGGGTGTTGCTGTGGTGCTTTGGGTTTGGTCTTGGCCGCCCACTGTACGGGACTGCCCTGACCCTGTACGAATGTTAGATGAGTCACATGGGCACGTTTTGTCCGTGTCCATGGTACCATGTCACGGCCCCAATTATTCGTAACCGTGTGCGCCGATTGGGCGGTGTACCCGTTGTAGATGTCGTTATACTAATTGCACACGGTCTGCTCGAAATAACCAATTTCCATTACTAACCCTCCGTATGTATGGCCTGTGTCGCAATAATATTACAAGGGTTTAACATTGCGTGACGACTTTCACTGAGCCACAGACATGTCCGTTGCTTTGTTTGGCCCGGTTCCGCTGTGCTACACACATTTAACATGGCGTAACAGGTTGAACAGCTCGAACCACGAGGACATCGGGTTGTCCGTCGCTGTCTATTATTGAATGTCTCTGTGGAGTTTGTTTCACAAAGCGAGACAATGTCGGCATTGTTAACGGACATCACGCGCAGTACGTCCGCACCGCCGCGGGTGACGTATGTCTGCCTTTGGCTGGCGAACAGGCATTATGCTGTGCCATTATGTCTGGGGATATATGGTTTCCTTACATAGATGATGTGCCATACTAGCAATGACCCTAGCAATGACCCGCGTCTGGGTGTGGGTACTGCTGTATTACCCACGGGAAGAGTGGCCTTAGGGTAAGTGGTGACCTAGGCAGAAGTTGCCACCGATACATCACCCGCTACCCCCCTCCTAGTCTACCTACACCAAATAGAGTCTGGAAAGGTGCCCCGAGTAGAGCAACACCCTAGACGGCTACCTACTTGGCCTATGCCTAAGGCCGGCTATGTGTGTGGTCCCTTGGGCATCGGACTCGGGAACGTGCCACGTCTGCCGTGGGTATGTCCAGCATTACCCACATCCAGCCCCAAGGCAGTCAACACAGCATCCATGGCTCCACATGGTGTCCCAGCTGTGTACTCCAGGAACTCTAACTCACACTTAGGACAGCTGTTTAATCTTAGCCTCACCTCAGGATGCGTACCTGAGTAGTAGCACAGGGCGACTGTAGTCACACTCCACATAGATGGTGCCTCCACTGACCCTGGTTATTACCATACCATTAGTTTGACAAGCCTTATCTGCAAAGCCATGGAGATGGATCATAATGGGACACATAGATAAAGACATAGGGGACCTGCATACTTTGGATACAACCCAGTTTAGCTTGGTCAGAGTCAGATCATGCCCTTTACACGTGTTTCACTTTGTAGAATCAGTCACCAAGGCCATTGCTGAGGGTAAAGCAGTCCATACAGCCTACCTCAACCCGGCAGAGGCCTTGACACAATACCCCCTCGGGTATAATTGATAAACCCGTCATCTTGAATGTAAATCCATACATCGCCATATGGGTTGCAAGCGGGCTAAGTCACAGAACACACATGGCCATAGTTGCTGGTGCCATGTCATACTCACAGCCAGTCACAGGTGGTGTCCCATGGGGCTCAGTCCTGGGTCCACTATTTCCAGCATCTACGTTTCCAATGTACACGCATACACAGGGGTTATGGGTGACAATGTTTGCAGATGACTGCAAACCGGTGCCAAGTCAGACACACATCTGACACAGATATCCTTCAGGAGTGCCTCACAGATGTGGATAAGTGGTACCAGAGACATGTCCTACAGCTAAATGCCAGGAAATGCATAGGCATACCCTTCGGGAAGAACAAGGTTACCCTGAGCTACCATATAGGTGGCAATCCACTGAGCACAGACGGGGTTACCAGTGATTTGGGGACATGTGTTGTTGTTAACCGTTCGGTAGACACACATGTTGCTAACATAGTTAGGTAGACCTTCCACATTGCCCACATCATCATGAAGGGATTCACATCTAGATCAGGGGAGGTCATTGTCCCCTTGTACTCATCGCTCAATAGACCTATGATTGGGTACAATGCCCCGTTCAGAATGTATCTGACCCAACACCTGCAGCAGCTGGAAAGGCACCAACAGTTCTTCGACAAACAGATGCAGGGTCTCAGGTATATGTGTTATACTGACCGACTGAAAGAATTCCAGCTGTATACAGTTGCATACCACTTGCCCAGAGGTGACCCGTGCCTGGCATACCGGCTAAGTCGAACCCAGATCTGATGACTGTGCTTGACGTAAATAAGTTAGATCCCTGGGAACCGGAAGGGCAGCTGGCGTACACCTTGACAGTGTCATTAATCGAAGGTGTTGTTGGGACGGATTCATCACCCAGACACTCACTATGCTGTGGAACAACATCCCAGTACATGTGAGGGCAAGCACCTCGCTGGCCTTGTGTTAGTATTTACACATGGATGACTGAGTTGATTTATTTAAGTAACCTTCTAACTGAATATTTACATTAGCACATTGTGAATGTTTACATTTCGTTGGTCTATTTTACAGTAGTCATAATCATACGGTTTATGTGTATATATTATGGTTCATTTATATTACTAGGTGTCTGCAGTTCTGTTAATATATTGGCACAATCCGTAGGACATATATATGTATCTTACACAGTCAGACATTTGGAAAACATTTTATGTTGGTTCATGTTTCATATATGTACATATATTTATATTTTCCGATGAAGACTGTACCTTCGAAGCAATGTCTGATGTCCTCACTGTGTGGGATCTGTAACCCAAGTAAGGTTTGTTCGCTTGTCTGCCTTTAAGGCATGTAATTAGTACCTAGCACATCTAATGTACTGACCAATTAATGCTTGTAAATGTAGTAGGTTGGACTGCATTGTATGTAGTCTGAATAAGTCTGCTTATGAAGCAGACGAAGTGGGCTCCAATAGACTATGGTGACTGCCTTTAATTCTTGGTGTGCTCTGGTTGGTCACTGACGGTCCCTACAGTACCTCGTCTTTGCTTTAGACTTCATCAGCAGGTTGTCTGTGTTTGTTGTATGGGGAATGTCAACTGTAGTCCCTATGTGTGTGACTTGTGTAATGCCTTACTACGGCAGTGTAATCCCACGGGGTTTGCAGTTATGGGTGCCATCTTAGTCATACGCTTGTCCATCCATGTGAATTGCCTACTATACACTGGTATAGGGCTGTACACATTTCACACCTGCATTTTGCATTCCCCGGAGTATGGTGTGCATTAATAGCGGAGAGTGACGCATGTGCTACGCACACGTCCCTCCCAGGCGGGACAAAGGATTGCCTGCGAAACAACACCGAGGCCAGATTCTACATACCCAGACTCCCTTGACTGCAACAGTGCACAGTACCCATTACACATCCTTCATGTGTGCTGGACTGTGATGTGGGCGCAGCTGAATGGACCCGATACCCTGGGTATTTCTATGCATGTGTGCTGCAGTTCATGGACAGCTATCATCAACATTGAACACGCTTGCGTGCATATGTGTCGTGTGGCGTGGTGGCGACAATTAGATCACATGAGTAATGCAGGAAGCTAGCAGGCATTCTCTGAACAGAATTTTTGGGTCCTACAATGGACACCGATGTGCATATGTCAAGTTAGATGTTGCTGGACTGTGTCCACCTGCCCAGTGCTTTTCACTGCTGGTGTATGTTCCCCAATCGCGGATGTCTGTTTGACTACCCATTCCACATGGTGCTACATAACCAGCTGATTTAGTACTGTGAACAAATTACATACATCCAAAGATGCTGGTTAGCAACTGCTTCATATAAACCTCAGACATCCCAATGGGACATATCCGTCACTATATTTCCAATATAACACCACGGAACATGTAGCTTAGCTATGCATGCATTTAACGATGATGACTTCATAGGAGGGAAAGCGATAGTTTACATATCCTACTTGGCGTTGTGTGTGTGCCATTAGTATGTGTTCCACAGGTCGCACATCTGTTCCGCTGTGCGGTGGCGGGTGCTCCTCAGTCTGTTGCTGGCAGATTGAGTGCTGTGTACGCCGGTGTTGGCACGGCGGTCCTGCTTTGTATGTGGAATGTCAACTGTAGTCCCTATGTGTATTTCCTGTGTTATGCCTTCCAGCGGCTATGTCATTTACCGGGTTTGCAGTTGTGGGTGCCATCCTGGCCATACGGGTGTCCATCCATGACAATTGCCTACTGGACACTAGTATAGGGCTGTACACATTACACACCTACATTTAGCATTATCCGGGGTATAGTTTGCATTATTAGCGGAGAGTAAGGCAGGTGCTACGCACACATCCCTCCCACGCGGCGGGAGAAAGGATTGCCTGCGAAACAACACCGAGCACAGAGTCTACATACCCAGAATCCCTTGACTGCAACAATTGACAGTACCCATTACACATCCGTCATGTGTGCGGGACTGTGATGTGGGCGCAGGTGTATGGACCCGGTACCCTGGGTATTTCTGTGCATCTGTGCTGCATGACATGGACAGCTATCAGCAACATTAAACACGCTTGCGGTGCATATGTGTACCTGTGGCGACAATGATTTCAGATGCGCATTGAAATAAGACATAATACGATTCTTTCCACAATTTTGGGTCCTACAATGGACACCACTGTGCATATGTAAAGTGTAGAGCTTGTCGGACTGTGTCCTTGTGAGCAGTGGATTTCACTGATACTGTGTGTTCAGGAATCGCGGATGTCTGTTTGACCACCCATTCCACATGGTGCTACATAACCAGGTGATCTAGTACTGTGGACAAATGACATACATCCAATGATTCTGGTTAGCAACTGCTCCATATAAACCGCAGTCGTCCCAATGGGACATATCCGTCACTGTATTTCCAATATAACACCACCAGAACATGTTGATTACCTATGTATTCATTTAACCATGTTGTCTTCATAGGTGGGAATGCCATAGTTTACATATCCTACGTGACATTGTGTGTGTGCCATTAGTATGTGTTCCACAGGTCGCACATCTGTTCCGCTGTATGGTAGCGGGTCCTCCTCAGTCTGTTGCTGGCAGATTGAGTGCTGTGTCGCCGGTGTTGGCACAGCGGTCCGGCTTTGTATGTGGAATGTCAACTGCAGTCCCTATGTGTATTTCCTGTGTTATGCCTTCCCGCGGCTATGTCATTTACCCGGGTTGCAGTTGTGGGTGCCATCCTGGCCATACGGGTGTCCATCCATGACAATTGCCTACTGGACACTAGTATAGGGCTGTACACATTCCACACCTACATTTAGCATTCTCCGGAGTATGGTTTGCATTATTAGCGGAGAGTAAGGCAGGTGATACGCACACATCCCTCCCACGGGCGGGAGAAAGGATTGCCTGCGAAACAACACCGAGCACAGAGTCTACATACCCAGAATCCCTTGACTGCAACAATTGACAGTACCCATTACACATCCGTCATGTGTGCGGGACTGTGATGTGGGCGCAGTTCTATGGACCCGGTACCCTGGGTATTTCTGTGCATCTGTGCTGCATGACATGGACAGCTATCAGCAACATTAAACACGCTTGCGGTGCATATGTGTACCTGTGACTACAATGAGTTCAGTTAGTTGATTAAATAAGGCGGCATTCCTGTCTTTAGACAAATTTTGGGTCCTACAATGGACACCACTGTGCATATGTAAAGTGTAGAGCTTGTCGGACTGTGTCCTTGTGAGCACTGGGTTTCACTGATACTGTGTGTTCAGGAATCGCGGATGTCTGTTTGACCACCCATTCCACATGGTGCTACATAACCAGGTGATTTAGTACTGTGGACAAATGACATACATCCAATGATGCTGGTTAGCAAATGCTCCATATAAACCGCAGGCGTCCCAATGGGACATATCCGTCACTGTATTTCCAATATAACACCACGGAACATGTTGATTACCTATGCATTCATTTAACCATGTTGTCTTCATAGGTGGGAATGCCATAGTTTACATATCCTACTTGGGGTTGTGTGTGTGCCATTAGTATGTGTTCCACAGGTCGCACATCTGTTCCGCTGTACGGTGGCGGGTGCTCCTCAGTCTGTTGCTGGCAGACTGAGTGCTGTATCGCCGGTGTTGGCACGAGGTCCGGCTTTGTATGTGGAATGTCAACTGTAGTCCCTATGTGTATTTCCTGTGTTATGCCTTACGCGGCTATGTCATGTACCGGGTTTGCAGTTGTGGGTGCCATCCTGGCCATACGGGTGTCCATCCATGACAATTGCCTACTGGACACTAGTATAGGGCTGTACACATTCCACACCTACATTTAGCATTCTCCGGAGTATGGTTTGCATTATTAGCGGAGAGTAAGGCAGGTGCTACGCACACATCCCTCCCCCCGCGGGAGAAAGGATTGCCTGCGAAACAACACCGAGCACAGCGTCTACATACCCAGAATCCCTTGACTGCAACAATTGACAGTACCCATTACACATCCGTCATGTATGCGGAACTGTGATGTGGGCGCAGTTCTATGGACCCGGTACCCTGGGTATTTCTGTGCATCTGTGCTGCATTACATGGACAGCTATCAGCAACATTAAACACGCTTGCGGTGCATATGTGTACCTGTGGCGACAATGATTTCAGATGCGCATTGAAATAAGAAATTATTCGATTCTTTCCACAATTTTGGGTCCTACAATGGACACCACTGTGCATATGTAAAGTGTAGAGCTTGTCGGACTGTGTCCTTGTGAGCAGTGGGTTTCACTGATGCTGTGTGTTCAGCAATCGTGTATGTGTGCTTGACTACCCATACTGTGTTGTGCTACAGGAACCATGTCTTCCGACACCAGAAACCAATGCTATACATCCAATGTTGCAGGTTAACAACCACTTTCATACCATACCCAGAGGTCACGATTGGGAGGTATTGCCACTTTATTATCGGAACAACACCCCTAGACTGTGTACATCATGGGAACTTTAGGCCAGTCTTACAGGCCATTTCCAATTGTAATTGGCAGACACATGTCAATACATGTATGATAACACATATTGTCATGCAGAAGTTGATCTATGTTATTTGGACATTGGCTTCTGCTTTTGGCATCCGTTGCTGTGAGTGTTGCCAGTTACCATACACATTGCTTGCTCAGAGGCAGACTACACAATACTGCGCAGTACTGTGGTCTCCTTTAAGGACCCTGAGCCAGTGGTCGATGGTGCGGCAGCCACTGCATCAATCACATTTGCCATCTACCAGTACCTACAGGACTGCATGAGCCAGTCATTCACTTACCCAACTGTGGTTCACTGTACCAATGCCAAGCATCCAGTGTGGTGTACCCCAGCCATACACAAAATGTACAACACGAGGAGGTGGCTACTACAAGGTGGAGCAGACACCTTGTGAGGTGTGACACCCTTGGTCATCATATGTGTAGACTTACACACTGTCATGAAATAGTCCAGGGCACATTCCACAGATATACCTACATGGACCTGGCTAACAATCATACCACCTTCAGTTGCTATGCTGGACACCTGGGAGCTCAGTCCCACATATGCTCTGACTGGGTTCACATAGAGGTGGGGTTTACTCAACATACACACATTGCCAACATACAGGCTGACAAGTCCAGTGAGGACATCTCCACACCCTCCCCACACATGAGGTGATGTGTGTACCACAGGTTTGTGGTCACCAAATGTTCTGTGACACACAGGTGGGACATGCTCTCTCCAGGGTAGTGGACATAGCATCGATGAGACCAGCTGGTGACCCGCTGTGTACTCCACTATCTCGGTTATGAATTGGACCCACAGTTAGGACAGCTATTTCTTTGTAGCCTCACCTCAGGTAGGGTACCCAGGTTGTGTCACATGGCAACTGTAGTCCCACGTCAGAAGGCCAATACCTCCACTGAGGCTGGTTATTACTGTCCCATTACCCTGAGGAGACCTATCTGCAAAGACATGGGGAGGGATCATACTGTGGCTCGTACATGACTGCATAGGGGACATACTTACTTTGCCTCACACACGGTTTGTCTTGTTCAGGGGCGGTTCATGCCTTTAAAGCATGGTTGACATTTTCAGGACAGTCGCCGAGGCCACTGATGGGGTGTTGCAGTCCATACAGCCTACCTCGACCTGGCAAAGCCCTTCATCACATTACCCCCTCAGGTATCGTTGATAAACCCATTGGCTGGGATGTGAACACGCACATCACAGAATGTGTTGTAAACTGTCTATGTGACACAACCCACACGGTCATAGTTGCTGGCAGCATATCAGACCTACTGCCTGTCAGAAGTGGTGTCCCATGGGGCCCTTCCATGTGTGCACTCCTGTCATACACCTACATCTTCACGGTACAGGCACACACAGGGGTGCTATGGGCAACAGTGTTTGTAGATGACTGCAAAACAGGTGCCATAGTGGGACAGACATCTGACACAGATATCCTTGAAGGCGCCTCCCAGGTATGCATATCTGCTGTCAGGGACATGTCCCACAGCTAAATGCAACGTCATGCAACATCATACCTGTGGAGAAGTACTAGGTCACCCTGTCCAGCATATAGGTGGCTGTCCACTCAGCACAGGGGTGATTACCAGGAATCAGGGGACAGTGTTGGATGGTCACCATTCATTCCACACACACGTTGCTATCGTGGTTGTGTGGGTCTTCTACATTGCCCACCTGTTGGTGCAGGGATTCACATCTACATCAGGCTAGGTCATTGTTCCCTTGTACCCATTACGTGTTACACCTATGATCTACTACATTGCCCCATTCAGACTGTATCTGACCATACACCTACAGCAGCTGGGAAGCCCACATAGGTTGATCGTTGTACAGATGCAGGATGACACCATTTTGTGTAATGCTGCCCCACATGTAGGACCCCTGCCACATCACGTCACATACCTGCTGTTTGGTGTTGACCTGTGCCTGACATACAAGGCCATGTCAACCCATATGTCATGTGTATGCTTCACCTACTGTATCGGCATCCCTCAGAATCACTAGGGCAGGTGACATTTACCTTGTCACGGTCATTCATGGGATGTGTTTGGGTGACACATATATCACCCAGACAATCATTATGCTGTGGATCTACATCACAGTACATGTGAGACAGACATCCTTCCTAGCCTTGTTCGCAGCTATGTTGTCCATTGGATGGAGAATTGCAGGTATAGGCCAGGGATTACATCATTATCACTGCTTGGCGGAGATACAGCAATATCATGGGTATTTCATCTGAAGCACAGAAGGTTGGCAAAGTCATCCTAACTATGGTGTAGTATTATGGCTGGGCCTGGGACGATGGCCTACCCTGTACCTATGGGCGTGTGAACCTATATTCATAGTTTGTCACATGTACAGTTGTCTATCCAGTATAGTCTTCGCCACTGTATATTTCTGTGGCACCTGCTGGTCCTCTGTACTGCAGGCAGCTATGCTGTGTACGTTGCACATCGTCACAGTTGATGACAGTGTATCTGTGTCCCTAACACTGTGATACTGAGGACTACCACACATCCTTCACAGCATTACATGCATATGTCCATTCTATTCTTCTTTGGCCTATGGGGGGGTGTTAAGGCAAACATTACTCAAGCCCCTGTTTGTGCATGCTTCATGTTGGTGTTTGACCAGGCTCCGTTGCAGTCATGTGTTGGACAGTAGTGTGTCTGTGTGTTTGCCATGTGTTTTTATTGCCAGTACATCTGTGGGAGGTGTAGTTGGCACATGTTCCTCTTTGCAGGGACACCCATCCTGGTGTTTGTGTCATGCATCTGCACTTGGCACGTGCCATATGTCCTGTACTATTCCCACAGTCGTGTATGCCTTCATGCACTACTACTGCGTGTTACTGGCTGTGTGTATGTGGTACACATGGACATTGTGATGTTTGTCTTGACCTATTCCAATGCTAGAACGTAAACATCTGTCAATTAAGTCTTTTAAATCAAACTGTAACACTCATTCGTATTTTCAACATGACACTCATTAACACAGGAAGCTGGGATTAATAACATTTTATTACTGTGCAGCAGGAGGCAAAGGAGTATGCAGTCAAAGTTTAGACATTTGTTCAACTCTATACATGTTACATCTGTATGAGCATTCTGTATACTATCATCTTTTGCACACATTAATGATGTTGTCAGTCACAAGGCATTTACATTGCTAGAGTACAGAACATTGTATTCCTACAACAGTGCTCAGGTAATGCTTATTACATGTTTTCCCATGAGGATAGCCCAACCTTGCGAGCCACATATTCAGTTAGACTGTACTTTGGTAAGTTCTGCTCTGACACGGTTCCAACACTGTTCATATTCATTCCTCACTCCGTGTCCTACTAGGTTCCTGTGTCTCTCTGCTGAGCAGCTGTACTCTGTGTTACAGCTCACAAGCCTATCCTCCTCAGTAGAAGGATGACAGATATACCTGTACATACATGTATTATTCTGTAACCGAGCAGATGACTAATGCTGACTGACATACACCTGCTGCACTGGTTACTGCTAGGGTTAGGGTTCAATCACACTGCAGCTACACTACAAGCAATTACATGCATGAGAAGCTGTACTGCTATATTGTCAGGTAGAATAATATGCATTATACACTATTAGCTTCTAAAGTTGCACGTCATATTATGTTTAAATATGTATTTTGCTAACATTCTCCCTCCTTTGATTGCTTCTACTCTATCCAGAGACATATACAACATTATTTCATTCCTGGCGTCTTCCTCTGTGGAACGTTTAACTAGGCAGGTAATTTGATGTACATTGCAAGTAGGATTGCATTTTCTATTGACAAATACCACTACAGGTCTTGATCCATAGTCTCGGGTACAGGTATGTTGCCAGAGTCCATGACTAATACTTACATGCACAGTATCCCGCACTAGACACATGCTCCCAATATGAGCAGAACAACACAAATGGCAATCATGATATTCAGTATGACTGACCCCATCCACCCAATGGTTTGTGGAAATGGTTCGGCAGTGGGTTTGGGCCTGGTTCCGCCATGGATGACACCTGCTATATTACCTGTAGGTGGGCGTTGCTTTTGGTCTCTTCATGTGGTAGTTGGACACAGCGATCTTCTTCAGTAAGCGCGCGCGTACCAATTCTCAACGCCCCGGTGCAGTCGTGCACTCTTACATTTTCTGACACAACAGTTCTCATTGCATCCAGTTCATCAGTCACATGTTCACGAGGGGGGAGTCACATTCATCCTTCCTCCGACAGTTTTGATAACTTCCTCTGTTCCCTGATTGATTTCACTACTCCAGAAGCTGGGGGTGTTCCAGCCCAGGTTGTGACGCTGTCAATGAAGTCCATATGAATCGGTATTCCTTTATCTCTTGCAAAGGACTGACATGTCAGAACAGCTTCCATTTCACCCACTGGATTAGTAGGTTTCTCGACTGTGTTCCCAGTTCTTCGAGCTATATGTGTTATAGTTCGTTTCGCACCCACAGGCAATTGTACAGTATGTCATGTGACTGGAGCCAGATAACCCACATACCAACTGCCGGACCAATTCCCAGGTAACCATTGCTATGCTTATTTCCCACAAACAACATAACTATATTCTACTTTATTACTGATGCGGGTTACCTCTGCATGTAACAAATTCCTGTCTCTAACAGAGGACTGTTTATACAATTCAGGATGTTTCTGCACATCCTTCAACATTGTTCTCATGATGTTTCAATAAAAATTAGGAATGGTGCTACAAGTAGTACTGTGATCTTTGGCTGTTATATGACATTCGTAAGACACAGTTATGTTACAAATACTCCCACCAACTGAAACTGTACCATGTTTATGATAACATACAATTCCTTTTTGTGTAACAGGTAAGTACATTGCCACGTTGTCCTGTGATCTCACAGAACCTGTATCAAAGTGTAGATATTCACAAGTCTCAATCTATCCCCAAGGGGACAACATGCATCGGAAGTCCTCCATATGATGTAGGTATGGCAGTACAAACACAGCAATTTAAAGTGTTCCTAGTCTCTATATGCACACGCATCATGCCTAGGTATCTGTTGAAGTGTGGAAGACACTCTGTGGCCAGTTCATCACGTATCAGTATTTGTATCCGTGTAGTTATATGCAGGTAAGGTCCCAGAAATTGTAATGTAAACACAAACATGGTTAATAGGTGTATAATCATTAGGACAGCAAACATAAATGTCTTTGGGGTTGCTTTGTATTGTTATACAGTCTTTGCCGGGTGATTCGGGCTCTTTGGTATATCAGCTACAAGATGTCAATCAGACTTGATATCCTTTACCAGTTTGAGAAATGTGAGGTGGACCCAGGGCCACCTCTCTGCAAACTTTACTGCGGTAGGCGTTGCCAACAGTACCCGGTACAGACATTCGCACTGTCCACTTGGCAATAATGTTCTTTGGATAACAGTGACATACACACAGGATACTGGTGTCAGCTATGCTTCCGTCTTCGTTTGCTCTTATCTGTAACAGACTTTAACTGAGGAACAGTGTTACTAGTTAACAATCCTCTCATGTCACCTACTACTGAGTCATCGACCTCCGGCTCTGCAGGCATGACAGCTTTCCACTCTGGCACATGATATGCCATTCCACATACTACTTTGAAGTGGGTGCAGCACTTTACATTTGGAACTGTTGTCATGCTCAGCAATGCTAGAGGTAGACAGCTCATGTAACTTCGTCTGGATGTCACCCACCAAACTCCTCTACTTATTTCTCGGGATCCCATTCTGCGGCAGCAGTCGTGCTGAGTGTGGGTTGTACATGCAATTGACATTCATGGTAATACAAAGTAATCCCCCAGGTAGCGTGATTGTCTGGTTAACTACATGTGTTCTATTGTCACTGTAGCTTCTTTACAGCATGCCAGATCTAGGGATACTTAATTTTACTGGCACCTTTGCCACTGCTGCTGCATCCGGATTACTGGTTGGGAATGCTTCTACCCATTTTGATTATATATATGTGTAATCGCTAAACAGTATTTGTTCCCTTCACATTTATGCAGATGTATGAATTCCATACAAATAATGCGGAGCGGTTAGGGTGGTGTAGGTAAACTCACTCCCTTCGGTTTAAATACTCCCTGTGCATGATATCTCGGCAAGCGTGACACGCTGCTCATGAGGTTTGTGTGTGGTTCGTAATTCCGTATGATTATGGTATACTGTTAACCAAATGTACCATCCCCCCTGTTGAGACATGTCTCTACCCATGGCTCCACAAAGCCGCATATCTGAATATATTAGTCGTTAATATTGGCTTTATCACTGTGGATATGTGCAGTCCGTGTTCAAGGATTGCTCCTCGTCATAACCACGTCGGCTTTTCTGCTTTCGTAGTTGCTGTTTGCATTGTTTGTACAGTTTCTACATCTAAACAGTCTGAGGTTTGTCATTCCTCATTCACACAGACACTTTCCAACTGTGGCGCTGCTTGTTTTGCAGGTGCATGAGCTCATGCCTCAACTTTCCTACTGTTATCCTGTTGCTTTCTATGCCCTGCACATTTACAATTACCTACTTCAGTGGGTAACTGCATGTAGTGTAATGCATTCAGGTTCATATCGCATGATTAATCGGTTTACGGTGGATGTTATCATTCCCTATTCTTCCACTGCTGCTCATAAACATGCACTGCACAGACAACAGAATGACTATCGGGACATATGTCCACACATCATTTTCCGCTACAGTACAAGCACGTGTTAAAGCTATCTATTCTGCTGCTTGAGCAGACACGTTATGCTGCAGGGTTTGGCCGTCTACAATGTCATTATCAATAACTACTGCATAAACTACTTCATTCGTTCCTGTAGGACTCTGTCTACATGATCCGTACACATTAACTGTCACCTCTGCATCATCTAAGGGTATATCAGTGTTATCATGTCTGTGTGTAGTTATTTAATCCATTTCGTATAGGCAACTGTGTGGTGTGCCATACACAGGTGTCAGACGTGACGTTGATAGTTTTCATGTTGTACAACGTTCAATCACCATGTGAGGTTGACTCAGTGGTATGGTCAGACATGACAAATGTCTAGCACGAGTCAGGAATTCTATCTTCTCTTGCAGCAGATTGATCGCAACTGCATGACACATTCTCACAGTGAGAGGGTGGTCTAGTAACATTACGGCCGGGGCCTGTACTGCCATGGGTGCTACAACAACTGCCTGTACACAATGTGGCACTGACCATGCCACAGTGTCCAACTGCAATGAGTAGTCATCTATTTAGCGTTGCTTACTTCCCTGCTGTTGCATCAAGACTGGCGTCATATATCTCCGCTTACAATCTACGGTCTGACAACATGTGTTATGATTATTCACGAGACCTACTACAGCTGTTGAGGCTATCAATCGTTCTAGTCTGCATAACGCTGTTTCTGCTACTGTAATCCGATTGTACTATGTGTTGTGCTGCCATAGGTGTATTAAAGGTTAAGGCAAACAATACAGCGGATTCCACAGCATTGTTTGGTATCCAGATTTAACATGTGTTAGTCGGCCCAGACACGACATCATTCCCTTCTTGTTAGTTGGCTTGGGTGCTTATTATATTGCTACCTTCCTATCGTCATGTGATGTTCTACCCTACTTGGATACCAGATATGCCAGGTAATTGACCTGTATTCTCTGTAGTTGCAATTTATGCTTGCTTACTTTATGTCCCTGTTCTGCTGATTATCTCAATAATGCTATTGTATCTTCCATACATTGCTGCTGGGTAGGGGCCGCAAGCAGAATATCATCAATTAAAGTGGAGCTTGACTGGCCCGGGTGGAGTTGACACGGAATGTAGCTAGCCATCCCTGTGAGAATATCGTTGTACTTTCACAGTAGCCCGCGATAGCGGGTATGGCTGTATCTGTCACCCTGACTGTACAAGCAAAGCAATACGGACTATGTGGATGTATAGGTATTGCAAAGTAAGCATAGCTTATATGTACCACGGTAAGATACTTCTGTGGCATGTTCATAGCATTGAATATAGTGTGTGGGTCTGGCACCAACGCTACCCTATGTATTCTTACATGATTTACAGCTTATACATACTGTACCATCCGCCATTCCCTTTTGGTTTCCGATCAGGAGATACAGGGTATTGCATGGTGAATAGCGATTACTTTGTGGATGGAATTCCCTCTCTGACTTTGCAGATATCTTCTGGTGTCCACGGTCTATACGCTCACGGGGTTGGGTCCTGGCCTTCCTGTCCTGCATGATGGTTCGGTACTTCAATTAATTGACAGATATCCTCACTCTGTTTTAGTACTGTGTTCTTACTCGGGTGTCCCTAGGTATGTTACGTGTTTGGGATGTGGTTTCAATAGCTTCTATTACATTTGTTCGTTGTGCTACCTCTGTTGCCACAGGATAACGTGTGGGGACTAGCCTGCCCTCCCGCTTAATATCCTGCATGTGGTATCTGAGGTGGTAGGGTGTTGTGGGGGGGGGGGCGATCGGTACTACTGTATTATGATCTTCTCTGTGTACGTATGATGCTTAGCCATTTGTAGTGTTCTATTCCCTTGGTACACTACCTCAGTCCACCGATGTGCATGGCGGATACCCAATTGTCGCTGTTTTGTCGCCTGCACATCTTAGGGCTGCCACCTTTTCCAATGCACAATGTGGGACATTAGTGTTCGGAACGTGTAATTTTCCTGGAAAATGCATACCCACGGCCAGTACATAGGACAGGTATTCACGTTTTGCCAGGAGAGCGACCAATTGTTGTAGCATTTCAGTTGCTTATTCTGTTTATTATTATATTTTGCTGTTCCACATACAAATTTACTGTTTTATGCTACCATCTTGATATATATCTGGGAAATGTTTGTCCTGAGATATCAGGACATTTGACATTTGTTCGGTTTATTTACAGGACACGGCTGGCCAGAGGGCATATCCCTCTCAGGGTGGAACAGGTGTTTACCTTGGAACATATGCATCAAATTTTCAGGGATTACAATGTTTCAGTAACGATATGTTGCCTAATATACCATCAATGTCATATTTATTACCCCATTTTGCTGCGTAACTCACATTATGTGCTCTCTGCGATTGCATATTCTTCACGTCACCCGTCAAGCGGATCACATGATCTGTTGCTTCAATAATCTCCCATATCCTCTACACGACTGCTACGTACCCTTCTGTCATAACACGTGTGTCTCCTTCCCTGTATCCACTGTAGTGTCTACAATCACTATTTACTCTGCTGTGTGTTCCCCTGACCTATGTTCAGATTTAACAGTATGTGGGTAGGTCTTTGACCCGATATCACTACTGTTAACAGAAACACAATGTAGTCTGGTCCCTGATCTACAATAGACACACAAAGGCAGACACTCCTTACCTGGGCCTCCTGTTTCAGGCTGCACGTTTTCTTCTTGGGATCCAGTTTTCCGCTTTTCAGCCACAGATCAGACAGTAAACAGCCTCTTTACACACAACAATTCAGTCGGAGGTCTTTTCATTCAAGAAGAACCATTTATGCATATTCTCCAGCGTACATGTCTAACCAGCCATGCACTCTGACCTGTAGCTTACCAAGGGGACTGCGGATTACAAGGATCACAATGTGAAATAAGTTGTTACAACCAGACTGTAGTTATCAGTAGGCTTTTCTAAGTGACAGCCGATAACACAGGAGGCTCGGGTTGAACGTTTTAGTAGTGTACACAGGCAGGCTAAATAATATACAGTCCAAGTATGAGAGTTTTGTCTGACTCTATACAGTAAGCAGTTTCTTTATATAGTGTTTACAATCAGCTTTTGCCCACCTTACTGACCTGGTCGGTCACAGGGCATTTCCATCACTATGGTCCGCAATAGTCTATACATACGTGGGTGCTGGGGTCGTGCTTTTAAATTGTTTTCTCATGGGAATAACACAGCCTTGCAAGGCACCTTGTACATTACAGTATCCTTTTGTGATTGTAGCTGTTTCAAGGACCCTAGACTGTTACGATACAGTGGACAGTTAATTTCTTAATTCGTTGCTTTGTCTCTCTGGTAGGGAGTTGTACTGCTATCTTCGATTGAGCTCACAAGGCCATCCTCCTCTGGGGAAGGAGTGCTGTTATGCATGTACATACATTTATTGTTCTGTAACCCAGCAAATAATTAATGATGACAGACATGAGCCTGCTGTACTGCTTACTGCCAGGTTCAGAATTCCATCACAGTACAGCTTAGCTTCACCAATTACATGCAGGCTTAGTTCTACTGCCATATTATGCGGTACAATTCAATACATTATATAGTATTTTGAGTGTAAACTGGAACTTCATATGTGTTTCTATATATTTTACGAACAACATCCATCCGGCCATATGCATGTTGTTCCGTCCTTTACCTTGACCGTGTGTATTTGTCCGTCCAGCCACGCTAATCTCCACATGTGATGTCCCAGTTTCCACTTCTTTGCCTGTAGCACCCTGTTAGGACGTCCTGTGTGGTAGGCACCTGTTCCGCTATATGTGATCGACTTCACTGCAAAGATAATCATCGATGCGGTGGTCCAACGACCTGACTTGTCCACATGTGTACAGTTATGTGCACCGTGTCGTATGCAAACCTAGATGGTTTGGACGGGTACATACTACATGCTGGATGTACACATTCTGCTGACACATTTACATGAATACTAATACATATCTTTACCTGCGGTGGGTTGGTGACATGTGAAGTGCGTATTTGCCAGCGTGGCATTGCCTAACACAAACATCTTACCACAGTTCAGGTATGCACATTGTGTGTGGTTGTATAGCTGCACACGGATGCTAGCAGGTTTGGGTGCAGGGGTATACATGGGTGTGACTGACATGTACAATGAGGCTATTGTGTAGTACTTCCGAATGCATGGGTTCTGCTTCTGGATATTACACTTCATCATACACCATCCAGTGTATGCAACAGACACGTTGCTGGGTCTGGGATATGTTGCTATGCACATGTTTGCCTGTGTTTGAGGTATCTTGCTTCCTTACTGTTGTTATGTCAGCACAGCTACCCGGCTATGTACTGTCACTACTGCTTGTGACCATTATGGTTGGCACCTTTTCCAATGCCCATAGTGGGGCATGTTATGTGGACACTTGGAATTTGCAGGACTACACATACCCAGGGCTAGTGCAGTTGACAGAACTTCACTTGTTTGCCATACTATGAGCTTATTCTGTAAGCGTTTGGGTTCCTTATTTATTTTCTTATGCCATGTCTGTGTTCCATATCGTAATGTATATGTTTTATGCTACTATTTACATGTATATTGCGGAATTTGCGTGGCAGGGGATCGGAGGTCATTTTCCATTTTACGATTGTTGCAGGGACACGACTGTCCAATCAGGGACTGTCCATGGCACATTGGGACAGCAGGTAACCCTGGTGACCATGCCCATGTCGCTACTGGGGTTTCCACCTTTTCCATTTTCCGATCTGGGATATTTCCGGGACTCACATCTGACTTTACAGGCCGACACATACAAGCGGTCACTATATAGCATAGAAATTCACTTGTTTGCCTAAATAATATGCTTATTATTGTGGCAATTTCCTTGCTTATTCTGTTTATTGTGTCATTTAGGTATTTCTGTTACAGAAATAACCAATTCATGCTACCATTACATTAAATACGGGATATCATTGTGTCCTACAATCGTAGCACATCAGCCATTTCTAATCGTTTTCGGGACACAACTGTCCATGGAGACTGCCCCAACCAAACTGGGACAGGTGGTGACCTTAGTCGCTGATCCTATGTCGGTGCGGCGCTGACATGCGGCTGTACCCCTTCTCTGTGTGTAAACACTGACAGTGCATTGCGGGTCGACTGCGGTCTTATGCGTATCCTTTGCTCCTTGGGCGGGTACACTTATGCCTTCGTGCCTTGGATTTGCTTCTCCGTTAATTTGGGGCGGGGACTATGTTGCATACTGTACGTGCGTTTCATTCTGCACAGGACCTGGCTGCTGCCATTACTATTGTGGGCGGACCGTGGCTGTCAGCACATTAGGTTGCTCACCTCATGCCGGCTTAGACACGCCTCCAGACGCATCCTACCTGGGCTCGCTCACGTACACTACGCACGTGTCTGTGATTCCGGTGCACTCTCATTAATATGTATATGGCGCTACTGCGCCGGATATTCCATGCACCGCCGGCGCAGGCCTTACGCCGGCCTTGTGCCGAGCTTCATGAATCCCGGGGCATGTTTATAAAGAACAAGGATATCTATCCAAAATTCATAAGACACTTAAAGAACCAAATAACTATACTAATAATAGTTATTGGAATTATTATAATCAGGTTACTCAAACAGATCATGATAAAAATGAAAAAGAAATTATCCTTTTATCACTAAGCCTTACCTCCAAGTCAGTTCAGTGGAAACTATATGCATGGAAATTCCTACATAGATCCTTTCTAACCCCTCACGGTTTAGAACTAATATATAAGAAACATATAGATTGTTGGAGATGTAAAATCCATACAAAAGCAGATTAGGAACACATTTTTTGATTGTCATTCACTGAATAAATATTGGTTTTAAATTCATTATTTCTTTCAAACAATTTTTAATTATACTTTTCAGTTAACCAAGTCATAGTTTGGTTTAATGTACCCATACTACAATGTGTCCCAAAAGTAAAATATATTTTACTGTGGACATTGCTTGCCATTGCACTTGAAGCCATAACAACTTCCTGGAAGAATAAAGCACCACCAACTTTTCAAGATTTCAAGAAAATCGCAGTCTTCGTGTCTCAAATGGAAGTAAAACCTACAAAGAAAAGAACTGATAAGACAATATCATACATCACTTATTGGCAGAAAGTTGACAAACTATTGGACAAAAATTGATCTGATTAGTCAGAACAGCATCTTAATACAAATTGCATATTGTATATGGAAACGTGATGTCATAGTTTGTATGAATTGTTGATTAGTTGATGGGTAGTTTTGCCTTAATATTAGCATGCATGGAGTTGCAAGCCAAATCACTCCTCTAACAATGTTATCACTATTCTAGGTAAAATAATGTGAACATTTATAGCACATAGCTCTCTCCTCCCAGTGTTCCTCCAGTCTGAGCATCCCATGATGGACAGGGCCCAATTTCTGGCATGATCTTAGTCACCTGCAAAAGCTATAAAGCATTTATGAATGGCACAGACTAGGTATGCATAAAATAATACTCAAATACAGTGAACAGCACATGCTGTTTAGCCTTGACATAGAATGCCATTATACATTCTACTTATTCATTTATTGTTCTGTCACAATCAATAATGTACCCACTGGAAGAGTACTGAACATATACTGGAGGACATGAGATTCAAATCTACGATTCTCAACTATGTTCATACTATAAGCATGACACCTACCTGCCTATCCAATCCATCTTGGTTGTGATTACAAGGAATAAATGCAGTTCAACAACTCAAAGGTATGACTGTGCAGGGAAGAAGTAAAAACATAGATCAGGGCTTTCACATCACTAGACTGATAAAGTACAGTCCAACGTGCACTATGTGCTGTGCATCTGTAAAGTAAAACATGAAGTCTGACTGCATGTCAGCACAATGGTCTCAACAATAATACAAAACTGTAACATTTTATAGCTCAGAGTCTCAGACATGGCAATAGAATACGTGGCTGCACTTAACAAACAAATACACAGGTCTTTATGTTTATCACCAGTATGTCATATATCAAAATGTAGGTTAGGAATGAGGGCAGGAATGTCTAACTAGAATGTATTGTAACATACCAAATAATCCCTCCCAAATGTCCATCATATTCGGGGGATGACCCTGATTTTGACTCAAAGTGTACTGTAGATCTATCCCTCGCACTCACTCCAAATAATACTAGAAGAAAGGTGGTCAATTGTAATTAAATAATTACTGTAAGCAGATATATAGACTAACATTAGCTTCAACAAATTTATATTGTTTCACATTCCTGTATTCTGTGACTGGCACACATTAATAGTACTGACAAAGAAGAATGTGTCCCTGATTGTCACTGAGTATTTATGGATTAGTCCCTGATTATTTTGAGAATAATTCCCAATTGGCTGACAGCTATGTTGCAAATATACAGGTGAATTAGACATGTATGGTCAAAGCCTTACACATAGATGTGGCTATGCTGTTTCCAGAAATGTTACGGATAACAGAGATATTCAAAATATTCATAGTAATCTGACAAATAAATGCTATAGGCATAAACATGTACAAACTAACTATATACATGAACATGCAGGTATCTTTTTACAATCACTTTCAAAACATTAATGCAGACAGATCAAAATGCAATCTAAGCTACCCCACACATTGATTTGAACCCACATGTTCCTTGACAGATGTACGTCGGTCCCTTGCTTAACAAATTGAGCTAAGAGACAGCATAGTACCTTTCCATATAACAAAGTAATGTTGGATGTGTGTGTCCATATTAATGTGGATAATGGAAGAATACACACCCATCTGACATCTAAATGCTATAGGCCTTCATGCTTCGCATACAATTGAGATGTGTAACAGCCAGACTGCATTAAGGCTTATAAAGTCCAACATCTGGTAGACATGACAACCTACAGTACTTTTGCCATGTGTTAAACAGACATGTATTTAACAATACTGTGCATTTTCTACAGCAGAGAGGAATAATGTAGGTCTGTATGACTCAGTGTTCACACATACAGAAGTATACTGTGTAATGATCTCGGAGTATTATGGATAATGAAGAAATGCATAGTCATCATGGTCTAGATGCTGTAGGCATCACTAAAACACGGCCATGTTGGTTGTGTAAAATGATGTACTGTATAAGTTGCCAAACAAACATAGGTCTTATGTTGTATAGTATGTACATAACAAACACTATTAAAGAAAAACCTACAATGGAAATTGAACCTACTCATGGGGAAGGATGAGTCACCTTGCCTTATTGTGTAACCATATGAGCCAAGTGACAGAATAGCTAAGTAATGACTATAAAGGGAATAGTTAAGATATATGAGTCACAGCTCTATGTGAGATTTCCATAGGAATGTCAGTTAAAGCAGATATTATGACACATACTGCAGGCATATACAGGCTCTCTCCACACCTCAGTGGCCCTTCAGCCAAGATCATCTGCATCCCTCCAATGTAGGTCATTACAGTGGTGGCAGAACTGAAGTTCAGTCTTGTAGATCCATGTCCTTCATTGGTGCTCCCCCTCAATCTGATTCCATATGTCAGTCATTGCAAAGTTCCCAGACTGTGCTCCATACATTGCTCAAGTCAACATAGACAGTGAACATATGGGTGGTTTCCTCCTTGGTCCAGTTTGGAGCATGGGCACACTGAAGCCTCCTTGCAGTAGTCATCTTATTGATACAGATCAGGAAAAAGGCCTTCAGAAAACTGCTTACTGATGTCCCACTCACTTCACAGGTAGTGATGGTACAAGCAGTAAATATATAAAATTCACATTTTAAAAGTGGCACTTATAGGATGGTATTAGATAATTGGAGGGTAGCGGCAAATGCTACACAAGGTCTTGTTTAACAATACTTATTAGATAGTTGTGAGGAGCATTTTCCCATTATAATGAGCTATTGGTTAATGCACCAGATTTTGAGAACTTGTGGGGATGAGTGCAAACAGGATTCCAAAACCTTGAATGATAATAAACATCATTAATTACCTTCCCTATTAAATAAGCAAACGTTCAATGTTTTGAATGTAGCTTTATCGACAGCTGAATGTTGAATACTCCAAATCCCGAACAAAAAGAACAGTGATTTTTTTCCCTGCTGGTCCGCAAAAAAATGCTCAAATACAAAATAAAGTGGGGGGCTTCAGCCCACCACACCCCTCGATGTGGGGGGCTGTGCCCTCCCACACACCCCCTACTTAAATATACCAACTCCGAGATCGCACCACAGTGGAGGAAATGGCAAAGTCCCAAAAACGGCCCAGTGATTTTTTCCCCTAGGGAAAAAAAAAATGTTGTTCTGTTTGTTCAGGATTTGGCCTTATCGACATTTAGCTCTCGACAAAGCAACGTTCAAAACATTGAACGTTCGCTTAAATATTAGAGAACCATTAATTATGTATGGTGCAAATGGTACTCAAAAGCTGAGTGCACATAGCTGGTCTTACTTTAAGTTATACCTGACTTACAGATATCTTCAAAGGTAATGTGGTATGTGTTGGCATTGTTATGGTGGGATATATTGCTATTGTTACAGACCTATGTTATTATTACTCCTTATGAATCTGTTTTTGCATGTTAATATTTTTGGTAGCATTTTCTGCAATATAAAATGTCTGAGACATACTAGAGGGGTGTAGGATTAACCACTATGCATATAGGTGGGTAAATCTGCATCACTGGCAAGCAAGGATTCCACATATGCACTTGTACAGATAAATGGAAAGTGCCCTGGTGAACAGTACATACAGACAGACTGACAATACATACACATGTATTGCTGGTGACCCTTTACATTCAGTGGTTTGGTTACAGAAAATGGCATTTTCCGAATGTATTCCTACATTGCATGTTCATCGATATTAATTAGTGTCAATAGGATGGCGCAGTGGCACAGCGGTTTGCATTGTCACCTCACAGGATGAGGTTTGCCAGTTTGATTCTTGGCTGGGGTGTCTTCTGTGTGGAGTCTGCATGTCCTTCCTGTATTTGTGTGGGTTTCCTCCAGGTTATCTGGTTTCCTCCTACATTACAAAAGACATGTCTGGAGTGTTTCTCCCTGGGCCTCTGCTGAAAATTGGTTCATTCCAAGTTGGACTTTCCCAGTAAACAAATGTTAAATAAATATTGATATGGTATTCATTGATGCTTAATTATACATGCACTATAGACAGTGCTGGAATGAAAATACATCGATGTTCATGTCTGGTTATCTTTTACTGTCTATGGTATGCCTACTGATAATGAGGGTTTCTGTAACTTGTATAATTACTACTCTACAGATACTTTCTTATAATACTAATATAGTAGCAGTTGTTAGTCCATTTCATCCCATGCAGATAGAATGGGGATGGCAGTGCCTGCTAACTATTTATTGTGTTGATATTTAGGTATTCGTACATAAAAGATCACGTTACTATGACTGCTTGTTTTCTACAGATTTTGTTTATAGCATCAGTAACTTGTTATGATGTGCATGTTAATGTGCAAAGTCCATTAATCTCATACGGAGCATATGGCACAGTGGTTGTGTGGTTGTCTTTTTGTTGTTATGATGCCCAGTGTAATGGCTTCAAGTCCCACTTATGACCTCTGCTGATATCACAATTGATGATGGTGGTGTTGCACATTCATAAGTTGTTTTCATGCACTTATGTTCTTATATATATGACAGTGCTCTACATGACAAGGTCTATTCTATATAGCTTTGCATTGCACATGAATGGAGAGCAGGACAACTGACATATGTGTGGAACATCATCATGTCCATATTTGGCCCCCCCATATAAATTATACCATGTGTATATTAGAGTTCCAGATGGCAAATCGAAGTAGAGGTGACAATTTCTCTCCCCAGGAAAATGACCTCATTATCAGTGCTCTGTGCTAGCATGGATGCAGTCTCCTTGGACAAGCTGGAAATACTGCTTGGAGGAATAAAGTGTGGACAGACCTGAAAAACATGATAAATGCTGTGGGAGGTCATAATAGAACCATGAAAGACTGTTGGTGATGCTGCACTGACATGATCCTTTGTGCAGCCAACAGGATATGGCAGAATGCAAGATCAAGGTATAAAGTAGGTGTTCCAGGATGTATGTGCATGTCGTACTTTTCAGAATATTGTTGCATATACACTACTTCATTATGTATCATTGTTTCACACATATTCATATATTGTTTTTGCGTTCCATCAGCAGAACTGCATTGTGAATGTGGGCACACATAAGCTGATGATACCCAATGTAAGTG
Source organism: Protopterus annectens (assembly GCF_019279795.1). Classification (NCBI taxonomy): domain Eukaryota; kingdom Metazoa; phylum Chordata; order Ceratodontiformes; family Protopteridae; genus Protopterus; species Protopterus annectens. Next base: position 1,126,340,754 of record NC_056727.1, on the reverse strand, counting down.
TAATGGCATGTTATTGTACAAATGCAGTACATACATTCCCGTAGCATGTGTAAGGTTGTCTTTAGTCATTGGCACAGTCCATCCATATCTGTCCAGTGGCAACACATGCCAGGTGAGTATCTCCTGTTACTGTGACCAACAGCTATCAGTGCCTCTGCTACTGAAAGAGATGCACTTATATAGCCAAACTGGAAGCCAAGCTTTCTCCTGCCAAGACTGGACTACAGTCAAGAGGAGAAGGTTAACACCTGCACCACACCACACTCAACATATAGTCTTCAAAACCTACACTACCAAAGCCCCCAAATAGAAACACAAAGCACACACCCACATTCACGGAGGGTCTCAATAAAAATCTGTCCAAGCAACAGAGACTTCCCAAGCTGAAATGCAGACAACCACCACCACCAACACTACCCAAATGACACATAGCCCACAAAAATCAGTGTGCCACTCAACCTCAGCCCATAAGACAAAACAACGTATCCAACACACTAATCATAGGTGACTCTATAGTCAGGCACACTGACATAAGCTGATGATACTTAATGTAAATGTAATGGCATGTTATTATACAAATGCAGTACATACATTCCCGCAGCATGTGTAAGGTTGTCTTTAGTCATTTGCACAGTCCATCCACATCTGTACAGTGAATACACGTCAGGTGAGTGTCTCCTGTTACTGTGACCAACAGCTATCAGTGCCTCTGCTACTGTAAGAGATGCACTTATATAGCCAAACTGGAAGCTAAGCTCTCTCCTGCCAAGACTGGACTACAGTCAAGAGGAGAAGGTTAACACCTGCACCACACCACACTCAACACATAGTCCTTCAAAACCCACACTACCAAAACCCCCAAATAGAAACACAAAGCACACACCCACATTCATGGAGGCTCTCAATAAAAATCTGCCCAAGCAACAGAGACCTCCCAAGCTGAAATGCAGACAACCATCACCCCCAACCATACCAAAATGACACATAGCCCACAAAATCAGTGTGCCACTCAACCTCAGCCCATAAGGCAAAACAACGTACCCAACACACTAGTCATAGGTGACTCTATAGTCAGACACACTGATGTCCCACTCACTAGGCTAAACAAGTAGAAAGTTACTTTCAGTTGGTTTTCAGGTGCCAGGAACCGGGACATAATGCATGCACTCAGGTCACTCCACAACAAGTTAAAATACAACTCTGTCATTGTCCATGTTGATGTGAATGACCTGAGATGTACCTCGGTGGACTAGAGGAGCTCTTGAATCTTGTAGCAGAGGCGGGTATGATCCTAGCCCTGAGTAGCATCCTGCCATCGCCCAGAATTATACCACAGTACAAGAACAAAATGATTGACTTCAACAATTGGCTAAGATTCTGGTGTCATTCTAAGGGGATCCAGTATCTGTCTGTCTGGGACGACATGGATTACAGACCACAATGCTTTGCCAGAGATGGCCTGCACCTGTCACCCCTGGGATTCTGGATACTGGCTAAGACTCTTGCCACCCCTATAATGCCTTTTTTAGGCAAGGTTCAAATGGTAAATTCACCACCATAACAGGTACAAGCAAGCAAACTCTGAGGGTAATGCTACTCAATGCTAGAAGTCAAAATCTCAAAATGAACTCACTCGAGGCACTCCTTAAAATGGAAAACATTGACATTTGTGCAGTGACAAAGACCTGGTTCAAGGCTCCAGAGAGCACCCCTGCATTACCAGGCTGTAATTCATAGCACACCTTTCTACCACCTAACCTGGACCAAAACACTAAAGGCAGAGGCGTGTCCATATTCATTAAGGATATCCATACCTCCAGGCTAGTTGCTCAACGTAATGCATCCGAAATTATCCAAGTGCAACTAACACTGGGCAAGACTGCAGTGCAGGTTGTAGTTTGTTACAGATCCCCCACCATGCCAAAGGTTTTCTAGTCTTCATTTCTTAAGATACTGGAAAATATTATGGTACAACCCAATACCTTAATTATGGGCTATTTCAACTACCCCACCATCAACTGTGAAAACTACTCATTTACCAACTCATTTGCTCAATGTTTTCTGGAATTCATAAATTCCAATGCCTTGGATCAGCTAGTCCACACCCCCACCAGGAGCAGCAATATCCTGGACCTGGTCATTACCAATATGAGTAACTGGTGTTCCACACCAGAGGTCAACTCCTCGCTTGTCAGATCTGACCATAAGCTAATCACCCTAGACATCCATACCCCACACCCACCCTCCATTAAGGAAACCACCATCAAAAACTACTCCAAAGCCAGTTTCATGCTTCTTAAGAGAGAAGTGGCAAACTTCACAACACCCATGTAGATGAAAAATAGAGGTACGACTGCTGAATCTTACACAAATGCTCTGTATAAGCACGTACACGAGTGCATGGATCGTGCCATCCCCAACAGAACCAAGACGCTATCCTCCAAAAAAGGAAGACAATCTGGTGGTCCCCTGCCATAAACAAACTCTACAACAGAAGGAAGAAGCTGTTGCAAAAAAGAGTAAAATCCCAAGATTGGAGGAACTCCCTTATCATCCTCAACAAGAAGTTGAGATCCCTCATAAAATCCTCCAAAGCCAGTTATGAAAATAAAATCATCATTGATTCCAAAGACAACCACAAAGTATTCTACAGCTATGTCAAGAATCTCAATGGCAACACTCAGATCTGCTCTGAGCTACAGCACAATGGCACTAAATATACAGAACCAACCAATATTGCCAACATCCTGGCAGATAGGTTCAGTGCTAACTTTACCCCCCTCTCACTCTCCAAAGGGCCCATCTTAATACCAGAAGAATGCAAAGCTCCTGTAATCATGGATGAACAAGTAAAGACTGCACTCTCCAAAGCCAAGAACACAGCATCCATGGGACCAGACAACTTCCCAGGCTGCGGACTGCAAGAACCACAGAATGAACTGGCACCCCCACCTAAGTACCATGTTCAATCATACCCTCAGCTCAGGCTATGTGCCTACTGAATGGTGCACAGCGGCGGTTATCCCACTCCACAAAGGGGGTGCCACCATGGACCCTGGAAACTACTGCCCCATTAGCCTGATGAGCCTGGTTTGCAAGGCCATGGAACGTATCATTTTGGATCTTATAAACAAACACATAGATAACCTCCAAACCCTGCACCTCACTCAGTTTGGGTTTGTAAAAGGTAGATCATGTCTACTAAACCTGATTGACTTCTTTGAAGCAGTCACTACAGCCGTAGACGAGGGCAAGTTAGTGCATACAGCCTATCTTGACCTTGCCAAGGCTTTCAACACCATCCGCCACCCTGAATTATTGAAAAACTCACTAAACTGGGCATAAATCCCTATGTCACAAGATAGGTGGCCAACTGGCTCACTGACAGAACCCACACAGTTAAAGTAGCTGACTCCAAGTCCGACTTCAGACCAGTGACGAGTACAGCACTACAGGGTTCGGTCCTGGGTCCTCTCCTGTTTGGCATCTACTTCTCGGAAGTGCAGGCCAACACAGAAGGTCTTTGGCTAACAAAGTTCACAGATGACTGCAAACTGGGAGCCATAATAGAATCACCTAATGATGTAGACATTCTACAAAAGGGCCTCACAGAGACAGATGCTTACTGTCAAAGTCATAGCCTCAAGCTTAATGCCAAGAAGTGCATTGTCATCCCCTTTGTGAAAAATATGGTACCCATGAACTACCACATTAGGCGGTAGCTCACTAAACACTGAAAGTGTGATAAGAGACCTCAGGACACAGGTGGACAGTAGTCTCTCCTTTGATAACCACATCATCACAGTAGTCAGGAAATCCTTCTACATGGCACACCTCATCACAAAAGGATTCTCCTCTAGAAAAAAGGAGGTCATTGTTCCTCTCTACTCATCCCTCATCAGACCCATTATAGAGTACAATGCCCCATTTGGCATGTATCTCACAAGACACCTACAACAATTGGAAAGGCCACATCACTAAGAGGATTACCGGCCACAAACAGATGCCATGCACAGACCGTCTCAAAAAACTCTAGCTCTACTCCATCGCATAACGCCTACTCAGAGGCGATCTCTGCCTAACATACAAAGCTATGTCAAACCCAGAGCTGTTGGACATGCTACACTTAAAGAAATCCCAGTCTCTCTGAACTACACCCTCCAGGGGCCTAAACCTTGTCACCACAATAAACAGATCATGCTGGAGGGATAGATTCCTGTCCCAGAAACTTCCCATAATCTGGAAAAAACTACCCATTCATGTCAAGCAAAGCTCCTCATTGGCCATCTTTAAGAAAAATCTTGACGACTGGATGGGAAATAGAAAATTCACCCCAGGGATCACTTCTGCGGAACTACTTGACAGGGGCACAGGAAAATAAATTTCTTGGGTGGCGAAAGCAAGGGAACCTTTTTGGCTAGGCTTATATAGGCTCCAGGGCTGATACCCTAGTACCTACCTATGAACCTATGAACCTATGAACCTATGAACCTATAGTGACAGTGGTGTATACTGACATGTTGATGTATCCCTGACATTGTTACCTACAGATACATCATCATGAGACATGGGCCATGCAGGTGCACCTATAGACAGACCAGGTATGTTTTTTCTCGATGTTTATTGACTGCAACACTGTGTAGCACACCTGTTATGTATGATATTCATGTAGCTGTTTTCCACAAAAAGTATATTTAGACTTCTCCATACCATGTTAGTCTGGTCTATATGTCGTTATGCACCTCAGCCTGCATTCGTGACTGTGTTGCATGCCCACATGTTTTGAATTGTTTTTTTTTCTACTACAGAATCCTGCATTATGACAAATGAGAAACTCACCACACAGTGAGGATGTAACTGGTATAACATTTACTCTGTTTTATATATATCAATCTTGGTACTCCTATCAGTGCCTCCATTAATACTGTGTCCTTCTACACCTGCATAGCACAACTGCCATCTGCCCATCAGTTTTTGACCAACTGGTATGTGCATATATTACATAGTATGTCTTAAACCTCTGTCGGAATGGTATGTGACAGTTGCATTTCAGACGTCATCTACAGTGGAGGATTTCCATGACGATATGTCAGGTGTGTCTTATTTTTTTCTTACTTACTTATGCCATATATGGTGCCAATGCAGCATAAATGTCATTTCTCTTTGTTATATAGCTTCCACGAGCCATGCCTGGACCTTCCTGATAAGTCCTTTGCCTCACTAATATTGTAATCTTATAGTTGTCCCATATGTCAGAACTGAGCTGCACCATGTAATTTATGTCAGTGTATCTGACCTGTGTCCCATGTCTCTTCTTCTAGCACATGCACTGCCTGCCTCCTCCAGTAGCCCATCCCCTGATTCTGAGGAGGGATGTGATATGCTTCATTGTGTTAAAATGGCCTGTGACACATAGAACACAGATTTGGTGATACAGTCTAGTCCAGATGGAGACACCCATGTGGAACAGGCTGTAGCCTCAGATGTGAAGTAAAACTATCAGCAGATGGACCAGAATGCATTTAGAGAAGATATGCCACAGGGAGAGGCTCTGGGACCTTCTTTAAGAGACTCACACAAAAGTCCAGTTAGAATTGTTTGGCAAGGGAAAGAGCAGGAAACAGTAAAAACTCTGACATAGGCTGTATTGCAACATGAAGTTTCAGTGACACCCCTGATCAAGGAGCAAAAGATGGAGCTGAATACATTTAATGAAGATATGCCACAGGGCAATGCTCTTGAACCTTCTGCAGGAGATGTACATGAAAGGCCTATTAAGATTACACAGCAAGAGGAAAGAGCAGGAAAAATAGAGCAAGAAGGATGCCCTCGGTCAGGGAAAATGATTTAAGGGAAGGCCAGACTGATTAATAGAGACTGACAGACATATTAAGATAGGCGAAAGATTTACAGGAAGTAAATAAGACCCAAAATGTTAGAATACTGGTAAAACAGATGAACACAGTAATCAGAACTTTTAAGAGAAATTCACATGATATAACAGAAATAAACAGAATATATTGCTGTGAAGATAACTAATAATGGATAAAGTGTTACCACAAAAATGCAGTGTAACAAAGGAAAGGAAGAGATAAGTAAAATGCTATCATGGAAGCATCAGTTGGATAAAACCATAAAGGAACAAGACAAAAGGATAATTGTTAGCAGAATACAGAAATGAGAACAGATAATCAGAAATTCTCAGAAAGATGCGGTGAATGTAATGCAAAACAGAACAAGATTTATCACACACTATTTATAACATTAAACTGAAAATGGCACAAACAAAAAAAAGTTAGAAGATATACAGATAAATATAAAGGAAAAGCACAAAACAAGCAATTCACTGATGACACAAAAATGTTTTTAGAGAATTGGTAAACAAAGAAGCATAAACACCAACAACAGATACATCTTGGAGAGACATTTATGAAGACCCTGTTGAAGATAACAATGATGACAAATGGATAGAAGAGTTAAACAGTAAGAAGCCCTAAACTGGAAGATATGAAGTAGGAGGAAGAGCAGCCAGATCCAACATTAGGAGACCTAGGCCTGCTGACTGGGGAGGGGGGATAGAAAATGTAATTCAAATCAAACTTTTCCTTTTTTTCCAGCTTGTTGTGTCTCGATGCATTGGGTTTGGAAGCAGATGCCCACAGAGAAACACACACAAGACTTGATTACCAAAGTGCGGCCTTCCTTCCATTCCAGCCAATGGATTCACTCATGTATAAGCTATGTGTGAAGGCAGTTTAGTTGGTTACTTGATTTTCTGAAGTGAATTTGCAGCAAAGCTCTTACAGACTAATTTGAAGCAAGTGCAGGTACAAGCAGAATGACATTTGATTTACTTGGAGCTGTGTGTCGACAAATTTCCAGCTCAGTATCAAACCCTGGACCTTAGCTATTGGAGGCAAAATTCATAATCCTCTACACCAACTACCAATCAGTTGAAGTATTTAAAATAGATACTTTTGTCACTTATTGGTTCATGCATTTTGTTTCACTGCTTAATTGAAAAAATGTTCAAACCTACAAATTTAAAATGCATTCTAATAAATGTTGCTGTATTTAACAAGAAAGACATTAAATCAGGAAGGTGAATTAAATAACACATGCATTTATCAATGGTCCTAAAAGTTTTTCAGGAGCCCCATGGTTTGAAAACATCCCAGGGACTAAGGTGCACTTAACCTGCCAGTGGTACATTTTTCAATGAGGTTGGGCTTCAATGCATTTTCAATGAATGTAAACATCAATGTAAGAGAAGTTTACTGTTCGCATACGTCTGTTTTGAGTATACAACTGTTTTGTTTAGCAAATTGTTGTGCTATATCAAAGCAAATCAGTGTTTGTGCTATAAAGCTTGAAGGCATTGTTAGTATTGCAACAGGTAGCAAACTCACCTTTGATGTAGAAGTCTGTATGTTCTACTCCCATAACATGTAGGTGGATTGCTGACTTGCAGTACAGTAAAAGTGGGGAGGGGTGCTGTACTCCTGAGTGTGTTGCCTTTAAGATAAGAGGTTAAACCTGGGATCCATCTGTTTTTGTTGGTTGTAGGTGATGTGAGATTTTTTACATACACCAAAGCTATCGAAAATAGGGGAAATTTTCCAATGCCCTGATCATATTTCCCCTAGCAGTATAAATACTATCAAGGGTCATGCCTGAAAAGAGGCTACAAGCCTAGTGGGACTTATTTCAGTCATGACCCAAAAGTACAGAAACAAAAGCAAATGGCACAAATAATACAAATTATACAATACATAAGAACAAATGTGAAATTAATATTTTTGTTGCAGATCCTTACACTTGTTACGGAGTCTAGTGTACAGATAAACTTTACAGAGATAAGAGTGAAAAGTAAAACCAACATTTACAATACTTATAGCATATACATAAGTACATTTTGAATTTCTGCAGACCAGGAAATAAGCAGAACAATTTTAAGGTAGCAATCAGGCAAAGAATGTTATGCTGGAGATAAAATGCTATTAGAACTCAACATTTCTAAGTAAATGTCTCAACTGTGGTAGAATGCTGTTATGTAGCAAACCATTTCCCATAAAGCACTTACACTCAGTTTCCTTGTGCAAGTGTTCAAAGGATGTGATATCAGGCCCCTCAATTCAGGTGGGAGTCTGTTCCATAATGCCACACCTAGTCAGGCAAAGTCATGTTCTCCAGTAGCAGTTTTATATGGAGGTTTGCTTAATGTGGTAGCTTCTCCTGGGTAAGTCTTAGGGAGTAAACCTGGTCTTAGATGGGTAGTTTCCACCTCAAAGGTATATAATAGCCACTGTTTAATATTTTGTAAATAACAGTACCTAGGATATAAGTTCGTCTTTCACTGACTGGAAACCATTTTAGGTGCTGTAGGAGTTAAATGGTGAGATCTGATGTTAGCAAGGAAGGAAAATCTACAAAGGTTATTTTCTGTTATCTGAAGTCTTTGGAAATATTTTGCTGTGCAAAATGTAATCAGTGAATACTATATTCCAGTTTAGGGAGAAGAACATTTTTGGCTAGGGAAAAATTATGGATAAGTAGGCTAAAGGGGGAGTAAGTGAGTGTTGTGTAACCAGACCTGGACACACTTGTTCATCTCATTGCTGGTTGCTGTACTCACTTGTACACAAAGGAGGAACCTTGTTTGCAGTCCTTGTATGGATAAAATCTCAACCACTTAGCCAAAATATGGATGTGGCATGCGCTAGGAACTGTAAGCACTACAACATACACATAGCTGTCAATCTTTAGGAACACAAATCACAAAGCATTAGTGACAGTGATGAAGTCTGGATGGCATGGGATCAACCAATACCAATAGCAAAGAAAATACATGCCAGAAAACAGATATAGTAGTCAAAGAAAAAAAAGACAAAAGTAGTGTTAATCACAGAAATGGCTACACCCACTCATTATAAGGCCCTATGCACTAAGAGATACAAAGTCATAAAATATCATGATCTGCAAGTAGAAAGGAGAACAATGTGAAATAAAGATACCCAGACATTTCCAATAGAACTAGTAACAAAAGGATTAATAAAAATAATTCACAAATGTACTTAAATATGTTACCAAACCATACTACACAGTATGAACAGCAGATGGAGGTAATTTTGTGTACATTATGGGTGCTGCAAAGAGAACTCTTGGCTAACATCAAGGACTGAAGCAATGCTAATTTCATGAGTTCATATTGTACATTGACTTAGCAATGGAGTCCATTCCCATCAAGGTATTAGAAACCCAAAACATTTGGAGAAATAAAAAGTGAGAAGACAGAACCATATAGAGCATGCACATCACAGACATGGTGTAAAGTGACAACCACTTTGCCACAGCCACATCTCTGCTGTTGTCTTTTGTGGTAGCACACAACATAAGTTGTTACTCACTAATACTGTTCAGTGAATTGGGGCTGCACAACCCCACTAGTTACACCATTTCTATAGTTTATTTCTTATATTAATACAAAAATAACTATTTACAGTAAGAAAGAATTAGAGATTATGAATGAGAGTACTGGACTGTTGCAGCTGTAGCACAGATATGCAACTTTGGCAATGTTCCACACACTGGACCAATGTGCAGTGTGTGGCTACTCATTAGTTAAACATTCGTGGACTGAGCTTTGGTGGTCTACGCTCATGTTCTCGATGTCCACAGATTCAGTAGAGAGGAATGATAGTGATGTTTTAAGTCTCTCTATCTTCATGCCATCGGATATAGTAGCGAAATAAAAATAATTTAAAAATGTTTTGTGGATTGTGCCTCTTTATTAAACATTTTCTTCATTTTGTTAGCTACTGCAACATATGTTCATGTTCCCAAATTAAATATTTATCTAGAAGCTCATATAATCTGAAATTCATTATTTGCTAAGCTCCATTGTATACGTGGGAGAAATAAAATCTTTCGTTTCCTACTTTTGCTGGCCACTTCATATATGTTACCAGCTTATGTTAATATTCTCTTCAGACATTGTTAATGGATGAAATAAGATAGAAGATCAGGAATATATTAAACATCCCGCTGGGTAAACATGAAATATTCAGACTATGGAAAATATTTAGCATTATTACAACCATTCCACCAGAGATATACATGGCAAAAATCTATCAATAAATTCACAGCTGCCATTGTCACTTGATTAGGTTGTGTCATCCACATTATTTAGAACTCCATGTGTAGAGTAAGGAAAAACTTCTAATAATCAAATTGCTATGTACATGTAGAGAATATACAATTGCAGCCAAATAGGGCAGGTGGCAGGCCTAGCAAGTCAGAATGAAACTGGGTGTATCTGCAACAGGTAGTGATGAAATCAAGATTAACATTTGTGAGTTAAGATGGCAAAAACATACCAATTCACCCTACATATGAAAACTGGGTTCCAGTCTTAGATGCATCAGCTCTTCCACTTCTTCCAGTCTAGGTCATAGGTCATTAGTGTTGTTGCTTTACTCCTCCTTATTGACTTCACTTACACATTCTTCATCCTCCAGAAGAGGAGAGCTCGTCGAACTATTAGGGAGATCAGCCACTCTGACTGTATTCCCACAGAAGATGCTTTAGCGTTACTGAGCTGGACCAGAATGACATGCACAACGTATTTGTGTTAGTTTTCAGTAAATGCTTTGGCCAACAACTAAATGACCACCCCTATGCTCATTTAGAAGTTCAGCACTGAAAAACACTATAGAAAAAGGTTTTACAAACTACACATTAGTAGGCAGACACTGAGACTGCTTTGTTAAAAGACTGTATTGAAAAATGTCATACTTACAAAAAGAAGTGGCTGACAGCATTTTATTTTGACTGCACTGCACATGGTTGAAGGTCTGGGTGCCATGTGCTTCCGTGAGTTGCATTACTTCTTTATTCTAGATCTGTGCAATTCTACAATTCTGCTCTTCTAAATTCACAGAAGTCTCCTACACATATAGCTGATGATGAATGTGGCTCCATCAGTCTTACTTGTTGTAACGTCTTTCAGGACCATGTGACTTATGTCATCCAGTCCTCATTAATATACAATATTTGCAATCGGTGTCTTGTCATTATAGCTGAGCTGCACTGGATGCCTTCACTGCAGATATATTTGGACAAGCATTGCCCTTCCTTCTTCACTGGCTTAGATGAAATCTCTTAGATGCCAAAACGCTTTGAGAGATTACTTTGCTGAAGTGATCTGTATACAACAAAAAATACATTGGGCTCCCACATACTCTATGAATATCTTGTGCCCATTGATGATCTCTCCAGACAGGTTTTGGAAACTGCTAGAAGTTGTCACCGTATTCCTTTCTGAGTTACCAGCCAACTGCACTGCACTGTATTGCAAATGTATCTAGAAGCAACAGTTTATGTATATGTTTATGCACCCCCACACACACACGCGCACACACACACACACACACACACACACACACACACACACACACACACACACACACACACACACACACACACACACATATACATATATTTATATGGGTTTACTTTTAAAGCTTGAAGATTCAAATCTTTGAATTTCTTATTGGTTGAGACCATAAGATTAAAGTCTTGAAACTTTAAAACTTCGGGAAAAAAATAAATAGAACAATTTTTTTTTTACTTTCTTGCAGGGGTACAAGCCCCCTGCATCCCCCACATGCCTTGCTAATTCATATACCAACTTTGAGATCGCAATACAGTGAAGAAAATGGTAAATTTCCTGTTCCGTGCTGTATGGCAATCTCCATGTAAACAGTTTGAAGTTTCAAAACTTCTGTCTTATGGTCTCAGCATAAGAAATTTGAAGTTATGAACCTTGAGCTTTAAAAGTAGACCCATACATATACAATATATACTACATATATATATATATATATATATATATATATGTGTGTGTGTGTGTGTGTGTGTGTGTACGCACGCGTGTGCGTGCATGTGTGTCTGTCACTCACACACACACACACACGCACACACACACACACACACACACACACACACACACACACACACACACACACACACACACACACACAAACACACACGTATGCACACACACACATAGATAGATAGATAGATAGATAGATAGATAGATAGATAGATAGATAGATAGATAGATAGATAGATAGATATAGATAGGTAGCTATGGATACTTTGATTCAATACTAGATAAAAAAACACACAAGGATGGATTCAGAAAACTTTGATGCGTTGTGCTAAGAAAATTCACATGACAAGAAGCTACAAGCAGGATATCTGTGATTCAGAAAAAACAAGTTACACAAGATGGTTAGGCCAAATAATATGGTCATCCATGTAATATACTAAGGACTGCATAATGGGGTGACAGGTAAGATAATGAGGCAAAACAAAATGGCAGACAGATTTAAAAACATGCTAATGCTGTGCAATGCATCTGTGCTTACCGTATATTTGAACTCAGCGATATCCTTGTGTTTAGAAAGAATACATTGTGGAATTATATCTAATTGCAGCTGCTGTGCCTGATATGTGATGTCACCCCAGTGGCACCTTGTCATCTGACTGCCCTTCACATTTCATGGCCTCCATGTCATCAGCATTATAGACTGGTACCATGTTGACAGACACATCCAAAAAGTTGTTGAAATTTGTTGGTTTCATTTGCAGCCTCATGGGAGTTATGCAGTGCCTGTCACATTGGATAAAAAGGTATGTATGGCTTTACATATATTAGGTACAGGGACCTTTCAGCAACCTACCTGGGACACAGCAGGGGTATTTCAGGCATGTGCCTCAAGAATAATCCATCAGCTTTTCAATGCCATGCTTCAGCATGTGGTGGAGGATATGCAGTTCGCACAAACCCCAGAGGAGAGAGACAACACCATGCAGGAGTTCTATGATATAGCTAGCTTTCCTGAAGTACTAGGGGTTGTAGACTGCACCCACATTAAACTGAAGGCTGTATCTGGTGAACTTATGTGAACTGCAAAGAGTATCACACTACCGATTGCCAGCTGGTCAATAATATGCAGGCTATCATTTAGAATGTGTGTAAAGACCACCCAGGTAGTTTTCAAGACTTTCACATATGGCACAGAAGCTAGTAGAGCAGTATAGGTGGAGGTGACACCATTGTCACCCATCAGCAGGTGACAGAGCTTGTACAGGATATCAGTGATAGGAGATTGGATGCCTGCATATGCCAAATGGAGAACATGCTCCAGGGACTCACTGAGTTGCATTTCTGCTGAGTATTGGCTCCACCTTCTGATCCAGGGCACAGTGGTGACAGTATGCAGTGTGATGAGTAATTTCCCTATGGGTCTTAGCAGGCAGAGAGCTGCAAACACCAAGTCCTATCTCCCACCCTGGTGCTCCCATCTCTTTTGTGTCCAAGTCCACCCTTGTAGTTTTACAGTCTTCCTCTCATTATTGTCTTCCCTCTGTTTGCCTGATGTCTCCTTCACCTTTTCATTCTGCTTCTCTAATTCTGTTATCCAACACTCTGTTAGTACTCTCTGTCTTCCCCTGTTACCCAACCTACCCTTCTTACCTTTCTCTTGCTTCCCTTACTTCTTTCCCCAGCTTTCCCTTCTCATCATTAAAAAGTACTTGTCCCATAAAAAGTATTTCCTTACTAATGAACTTCCATCCTGCTCATCCCTTATTTGTTCACCTTCTATTCTACTGTATACTTACTTCCCCTTTATGTCTCTTTCTTATTCTCCCATTTCCAGCCTCTGATCTGTTCAAAAAAATTATCATACCACACATATGGCCAAAAAGCTTTCCAAATCAGTTAACTTTTTGTGGATGTATTCTGCACAACTGATTGCAAAGAGCATCATCGATGCACATTTACAAGAGAAAACATGGCACTACTCATTGTATAACAACAACAAAGTCCATTCAATGTTATGTCCTGTGTGCACTGTCCTCAGCTGTCATCAGTCACACAAATGAGCTGTCATTGCATGGCAGTTGTCAAATACGAAACAGGGTAAAGCTTATACCTTTATTCTGACTGCTTCCATGGCTCAGCTTTTTCATAAAGAGACTTACAGAATGTCCATGTATAGAGTGGAGGGTACAAATCCCTTCAGAATGGTACGGCTGTGGTTCCCTTTTCTCCTTTCAGTCTACAGATGTGTAACAGTCACTTGCCTTGTGCTTCCCTTACACCTGTAGTGTAATTGCTCACCTTGTAACTGTAGTGTTTGGTAGAATATCACTGAAGAAGATAATGGAGTCAAGCCCTTAAGGCTTGCCTTTCTTTTCTGCTTCCACTCTGCAAATGGGTAACTCTCACCTGCTATGTGCTTCCCTGACTCTTTCAGTGTGACTGCTTCTATGGCTCACCTTGTTAAGAAAATGCTGGGTAGACTGTAACTGGACAAAAGTTGCTGGATCATACCCTCTCAAAGTTAAGTTGGTGCTTTTTCATGACATTTACATTTTAGTACAAGTAAACCGATCAAATGCTGATGATGTCAGGACTGGTACAGGTCAGTAAATCCTGTTACTTTTCTGTATTCCATTTATCCTGTCTGAGTTTTACATTTTCAAAGTTCAAGTCCTTCAGATTGATATCTATGTATATGTGTCATACTTTCTTCTCTATTCTGTTCTTTATGCCTGATTTGGCCCTCCATTTACTGTCTTCTGTCCATTTCTGTTTGTTTCTTTTGCTGTACTATCACCTCTACCCTCCACCCTTATAAATACTTACCTTCCTTCCCTCCAGATATTTCTCTGTCTACCTGTATCCATGAGCTGCAGCCATAGATCATTGCCTTAGCATTACCACATGTGCATGCAGTTTTTCAACAGTTATCTTAGATGCTCATGTGCCGTCATTGCTTGTACTTTACTGTAGCCATGAGTTGGTCTAACATGATCTTTGCATAGGTTCCTACTGCAGTTGTGATGAGCAAATCATTACATATATTGGCCTGGTTTCATGCAGTGTTAATGAGCCTCAGGGCTCATTGTTCATGCATTGTAAATAACGTTGGCTTAGGAGCAATTGCAGACATGACATTTCTGAATCCTCAGGTCAGTTTTCAACATTTCAAGATTTAGCATGGGTTTATTTATAAGGGTGACAAAATGTGCTATTCTTGCCATGCAAAACAGGTAAAAAGTGGAAATTTAAAATGCATTCCTTGAAATACCTATAGATTGGTGGAAAATAAAAGGCCACTATGGATGCATTCCTTTCATTCGGTGGTGGTTTTGGATCCTAAATATTGTAACAATGAGGCACTTAGACTACTGAATGATTCTACTGATTACATGAAAATGTATTTAGATTCAATTCCTGATTTTTAATTAAATTAAGGAATTTTTTAATGAGTGCAACATCCAGTTTTTGAGACATGCCATGTCTCAAAAAAACTGGAACACACATTCTCACCTATTAGACCAACTACCAACTTAACTCAATTCAAAAAAACTACTTAAAAAATATTTATCAGTTTCATGGCTCGGCACATTCCAAAGCCCAGGCTAATTCTGAACAATTAATCCCCTCCTCCAAATCCAAAACATTCTCTCGGTAAGTTGTTACTATGCCAACCTCATTTTTTACTTCCTACCTAAGTACATCACCATATACCCATTCCGTAATCAAGTATTATGAACCACATTTTGTACTGACTAACCATCTGTACTGACAGCTACTGCTTACCTACAGTATCCTCTTCCTTACCCTTTTTAGCTTTCTAGCATCTACTACTATATAATGTCACCACAAGAGATTTTACATAACCTCTGGCTCCTCAGTCATCATCACTAACTACATAAACTACTCCATAATTAATTACTTCAACATTCTTTAACCACATGCAAGCAACAGGGCACACAGAGTAACACTGGACTTGATGCTCTCTATATTTTGTACAACAGTACTACTGTAACTGGTGACTAATTCAGCTAGTACTGCCTCTATACCATTTGTTTGTAAGTACTGTAATTAAGATTCCCTACTATGTATCTTCACTATTGTATAAGATGTTTTTATGTCTGTGTTTTATGACATTTTTCAATTATGTCTATTTCATTATCTATGTAATGTCTCTATGTGGAGATTTCTCCCCGGGCCTCCACTGAAAATAGGACCTGCCCAATCGGTCTTTCCCTGTAAACAGATGTAAAATGATTAAATAATTAAATAAATAAATACATAAACAGATATCTAAGAGCACTTAGTCCAAAAGTTAAGAAAAAATGTTGGTACCAATAACAAAAGTTTCAAAGGTCTACATTTTTACTGAAGGTGCATAAATCTATTACAGCACTTCATGGATTACCTGTTGTGTCAAACCAGGGTTATGTTGTAAAATCTATTGGAACTTTTCCCATCAAGGTTAAAAGATACTGCAGATTTTTGTCAATGTTTGAAGATACATTTATCTTTACCTCAACCTACATGGTAAAATTAAATGCCCAATTTTTATACACTATTATCCCCCATAAGGGTGTTCTAGAAGTGGTGTCATATTGGCTGACCAAAGGAAATCTTTACAAATTAGAAATAAATTATATTATTGGGTTTAATATTAAATTTTTGATAGAGGGTGTGATGACTGTGCCCTGGCCCAGCAATCAAGGAGCCTCAGTTCTCATCACTAACACCAGGAAGGTCGTCTCATAGAAGAGAAAAGGATAACTAATACACACAGTAAAGTCCAATTTCCCTTAAGTGCGCACAGAGATCACAGTCAGTCTGGGGCTGGTTGCTCCCTTGCTCACCAGGTCCCCAATAAGACTCTCCACTGGCACAGCTATAGGGTCCTTTTCTACCGCTGCATAGCATTCCTCCCTGGATTGGAGCCTACGACTGAGATAAACCACTGGGTGCTCTTCTCCCTCTGAAGAAATCTGGCTAAGTACAGCCCCCACCCCATAGTTTGAAGCATCCACCTGCACAACAAAGTCTTTGCTGTAGTGTGGACTGGCTAACACAGGGAGTCCTCCTAAAGCTTCCTTAAGCTTCTGAAATGCCTGCTCACATACTGGGGTCCACACTACCTTATCTGGCCTGTTCTTCCTTGTCAGGTCTATGAGGGGAGCAGCTATGGTACTATAAATAGGAGCAAACTTTCTGTATACCCTGCTGTCCCTAAGAATGCCCTCACCTGCTTTTTGGTAACAGGTGCAGGCCATGTCTGAATAGCTTCCACTTTGGTAGGTTTTGGGCTTATCTTACCACTCCCCACTCTATGTCCTAGGTAGGAGACCTCTGCCATACCCAGCTGACATTTGCACGGCTTAATGGTTAACCCTGCCCTCTGTAGTCTGCCCAGCACCTCCCTAACATGCTGAAGGTTCTCTTGCCAGGAATGGCTGTAGATAGCAATATCATACATGTAAGCAAGAAACCCTCCTGCTCCTGCTAAGATATGATCTACCAGCCTCTGAAAAGTCGCTGGGGCATTCTTCATCCCAAAGGGCATCTTTGTGAACTCATACATGCCAAAAGAGTCACAAAGGCTGACTTCTCTCTAGCACTGGGAGTCAAGGGCACCTACCAGTAACCCTTGGTAAGATCAATGGTTGTAAGATACTTAGCCCCACCCAGCTGCTCTAGGGCCTCATCTGTCCTAAGCATGGGATAAGAATCCGACTCTGTGTGACTATTTAATTTCCTGTAATCCACACAGAACCTCATGCTGCCATCCTTCTTTGGCACCAGTACCACTGGGGAGGCCCAGGGACTGTTGGACTCCTGAATCACCCCTAGTTCCAACATCTCCTGTACCTCTTCCCTCAGAGTCTGTTTGACTCTCTCAGGCACCCTATAAAGGGCCTGCCTGATAGGCCTTTGGGGTCCTGTATCCACCTGGTGCTGCACCAGGTGGGTGCTCTCTGGTCTCCCGGTGAACATGCCCCCTAACTCCTGCAACACTGCTCAGATTTCTCGAACATGGGTAGGAGATAGCTGCTGGGACATTGCTACCCCTTCCACTGAGGTGTCAGCCCGAGCCTCACTGAGGAGATCAATCACAAGAGCTCTCTCAGACTCCTCCTGCAATCCACTGCAAATGCTCAGCACAAGGACCTCCCTATCATGGGAAGGTTTCATCATGTTAACATGGTACAATTTGTGCCCCTGCCGTCTGCCTAGCACTTCCACCATGTAGTCAAAATCACCTACCTTTCTTACCACCTTGTAGGGTCCCTCCCAAGCTGCTTGCAGCTTTTTGTGTCTGACAGGCATGAGAACCACCACCTGCTGCCCTACAGCATACTCTCTAGCTCGAGCATTCCTGTCATACCACACCTTTTTCTGTTGCTGGGCTTATGCCAGGTTCTCCTGGGCCAGGCCCATGAGTTCCCTGAGCCTTGTCCTGAGGTTCAGGACATATGCCACAACAGACTACTTGTGAGACTCACACTCACCTTCCCATTCATCTCGAATTAAATCTAGAGGTCCCCTCACCCTATGCCCATACAGCAACTCAAAGGGTGAAAAACTTGTGGATTCCTGGGGAACCTCTCTGTAAGAAAACAACAGATGGGGCAAATATTTGTCCCACTTCCTCTTAAACTGATATGCAAATGCCCATAGCATGGACTTGAAATTCGGTAGAGTGTATTGAGTTTCATGCAAGATTTGTGAGAAGTCAAATAATATGCAAATGTGTCCCTGTCTAATGAGCATATCTGACTTCAATGAAGACACAAAAATAACCAGCGATGTCAGCACAGCTGCAGTCAGATATTGCAAAACTGTATTTGAAAGAAAAATGTCTGTAAGGTGATATATTTCCATTAGCAATGTACATGCATGACACGTACTCAAACTTATTGAAACATGTCAGTGATATGTGGAAAATATTAAAGAAAAATGTTCATCAGCAATAGTCCTATAAAATGACAGCTATCCACAATATGTTGTAGATACTGTCACAAAACTCAGAGTGATATACACACACACACACACACACACACACACACACACACACACACACACACGCACACACACACACACACACACACACACACACACACACACACACACACACACACACACACACACACACACACACACACACACACACACACACACACACACACACACACACACACACAATCAGTTATCATTTGTGAAATCCATCATAAGCCACAATAAATAAATTAAAAAAGTGTAATTATGGCAAAGTGGCACCGTGACCATATCATCAATGCTAACTTTAGCTAACAGTGGGTCTGGGACAGGTGTTAGTAACACAAGTTATGCAAACCCATAAGGAAATAGGGTAATATCAAAGCAGATGTGGGGTGAGGGTAAACAGGAGGGGCATGCAAAAAGGATAATATTTAGGAAGGTCAGGGGAGAAGTAGAGGGGCATGGACAAACTTTCTTTTTTGTGGGAATAAGCCCTATTTTTGTTTTTTGAAGAATAGAAAGTAAGCCACACATTCTGGCTAGGCTTATAAATGCCTTTGGGCAGATAATCTAGCACCTACCTATGAACCTATGGACCTATGAAGAAGACACAGAAAGAGGAGGTGTGGAAAAATGTGGGTATAAACATATAACAAGTAGCACAATAAAGGATGGACAAATATTGGTAATATAATTAAAGGATAGGTGAAGTACACAAGCACACATATGGACTGTACAACACTGGTTGAGCAAAGATGACAACCATGGTAGAAATGCATACCAGCCGTGATGCACTTCAATAATACATTATGTACAAATGCAGAAAGCAGTGCTGAGATGTTGCAGATTGTGGGACAGTCATACACAAAGGAGTATGACTGATGGTAGGTGTACAATACAGAACACTAAAGGGGATTACTAACATTGCAGTACACAATGAACATCAGATGTCATCATACAGTAGGTTGTTGGCAGTGCAGGTATCCGCCAAGCAATATTAAGACTGAACAAATCCAGCCAAGGAAATGTAGGAGCAGACAAACTGTGATCAGATTAAAAACTCAAACTCTGCATTCACTAGACCAACAACTAAGCACAGTATTACTTCAGCAAAGGAGCAATGTGGCTGTGTAATAAACCATTAACTACAAACACCACTATGACAGGAGAAATGGGATCATGATGTCAAAGAAGACATTATACACCAGATACAGGACAGTTGATGTTCAGGTATGCAGTTTAGATACATGATATGCCGTGATATCACACAAGCCTAACATACAGAATGTTAAACACACATTCTCCTCACCAATCACATACAATGTTAAATTGTCATGTAGAAACCAGGAGGAGATACAGATACATTACTAAATAGCATGTGAATATGAGAAATTAAGAAATGCAGGCTTATGCATTCGTAGGTATGCAGGAAGCATGGAAAGTATGTCAGGGGGATGCATGACACACAAGTAAAACATGACCACCATGGTGTGTGAAAACACATTGCATGCATATTACACTCTATTATGGTGGTGGACCATTGTATAAGCCCAGTACATCTACAGGCCACTGATGATACAGTACATATAGGTGCACATAAACATATACATATGCCATGCAGATGTGTAACATATAGCAAAAATCTGTATGTGGAAGGGGAATGGGCAACATATGTCCACAGTAGAAATGAAATGCATGCCTGAAAAAGCAGATGCCTAAAAACACAGGATATGCATATCCAGGTAAAACATTGCACATGCATGACTCCCCAACACAGGATAGACAGCAAATTCATTGCAACATACATGCAGCAAAGGGACAATGTCTGACACATGCATATCATGCATCTGTGCTGGCCATTGACATGTCAGTGCACAAATGACTCAAACAGCACCGTAATGTAGAACAGGTAAACAGCAGTGACTACAGGTATATTAGGGTTGAATATCACATACACATACATACTGCCATGGAAACATGAGATATCAGGTGGTACACTCACAAAAGTTTATAACAATATTACATGTAAATGTGTATGACTGATCAAAGGATAATCGTGTATACGCAACTTTGACACACCACTCCGGGGAGCAATGCTTATTTATAATATTACATATTACAGATTCATAGACTATGTATGTTACTGAATTATTATCCATGTGATGTGTCAGTAAGGTGAGCATTAATCCTTCTTTAATGTTTTAGTTACAACATGCAATACATCCAACCCTAACCTACAACAGAGTTGTCTGTTATGTAAGTCATATTGTTACAGAAAACACATTTGCAGTACATCCACATCATGTGAAATGCAGTCAGATAATTGAATA
Source organism: Protopterus annectens (assembly GCF_019279795.1). Taxonomy (NCBI): domain Eukaryota; kingdom Metazoa; phylum Chordata; order Ceratodontiformes; family Protopteridae; genus Protopterus; species Protopterus annectens. Next base: position 1,126,319,541 of record NC_056727.1, on the reverse strand, counting down.
AATGTGTCAAACAATATCACTATATTATTATGTAGAAGCACACATCATATACATCATGTGACAGTGTAGTGTCTGCTACTATCAAAGTTTTTTTAAGAAAGCTCATAAGTAGTAATATGTGCAGAGGAAATGTAACAGAACAGAGCTAGGAGACATCAGTGGACATCTCAGAGCAGCAAACAATATGGCCTGCAAAGGAGGGCACACTTACACAAACATCAATTACTTAACATCTCTGTGTGTAATTCATATGCCAAAGAATAGTATAGTTAGAGGTGTAACTACTGTGCAACAATATGTTGTTACCATATGTAGCAAGGTATGCAAAGATCACTGAAGAAAAACAGCTACACCATTTAATTACTATAATTAGTTGATGGGTGCACAAATATACACTCAACTATATGATGGGATATCTATCACATTCAGAAGAAATGCTTCCAAGTTGTACTCATCACATGCCTGACATGAGGGCATATGCAGCACTGACACCATCACAACATATTGATGGCAATAATCTAGGATGAATCACATAAATTAATTAATGTGCCTATCAAAATAGTAAATCAAATTGCCCAGTGATATCAATGTAAGTAAATCCCAAGGGAGATCAGGATGACATCTGTTGCCATATATGAATGTTTGTCTGTAGTGGCCACCATATGTCTGGACAACACACATATAGTGATGCACATCTATAGCAATAAACACCATGCCAAGTATGCAAAACCATTCTGTAAGTTATTATCAGCACTACAAAAAATCAACAATTTCCCTAGAGAAAGACTCAGACAACAATGATTAACACACATACATAAAAATACATTGAGGTGTCACTATGACAGTAACATGAAATGATAATACAGTAATATGTGCTACTTCTAACATATGGAGATATACCACATTGGCTATGTGATTTTTTGAAAATCATGTATAAAATGCAATTATATTGTTCATATGTTTAAGCAAATAAGTTTAAGAATGCACTGTGGATAACAGATAACATCACAGAATATTTACATCAAAATAGGAATAGAATACATAGGTCACATTTTTACAAACTGCCTTTTCAAAATACAGCATGGGTATGTCATGCTATATGCACATAACAGAAGTATAGAAAATTTGTTAAGAAATCAGTTATGACTTAGACTAAGAAGATTACACAGACAAGTAGCTTACATTCCGAAAAAGAATATGCTCATAGTGGACATCAATAGTAAAACCCACTAACAAAACACATAAGATTGGTATGTGAGATAGCAATTTAACAACCACACTTGTGCAACTAAACATCGGTGCAAGAAGAGCAGAACTCGGGCAATACTCAGCATTATATCACTGACCCTGTGAGCTGGTAGATGTCAGTCTAGTCCATGATTAACCGAGTTATGCATATCATGAATGATCTGAGAATCAATACAATATATATAAGTCACTTACCGTATGCTGATAATACAGGAGAAACAGCACGACCTGTATTGTATACTATCAGCAACAAATACCATCCAATACCACACATAATTTCCTCATAAAACATTCACATATGAAAGACTGCACAAGTAGTGCACTGATGATTATCATTTAGTGTGTGTCTGCAAACATCATCTAACCTCACTATAACCACTAACAAAGTTTTAAGGACATGCATGAATGAAAGGTACACAAATATCATGTAAACAGCAAAAGCAACACAACTGACATGCAGGCGATATACCCAGTTGATGCATTATGGGAAGGGTGTGATCAAATTTGCATTCATGGACGCCAGTTTCATACAAAGGTCAAACTGGAGATATAGGCATATGAATAGCCATACAAGGTAAAAATAAGGCTTGCAGTAGTAATACATACCACTTTCCCATCATTGCTCCTAAGTCTGTGCATCCTTTCTATTACAGAGGGCTTGTTTCCTGACTTTCTCCTTAGCATCTGCCTGACTAAAAGGAAAATAAACATTAACTGACAACAATGATACTGTATTAGGATATTAAATGTCAGTTAATGTTACACTGATTCTGCATGTAACATAGAATAAAGAATTTACATGATCAAGTAGTGACATACATGCCTAGGTAATGGTTGTACCGAAGGAGTTTCACTTCAAAGTGCTGCTGTCTCTTATGCACTAGGATAACCAACTAGAAAGTATGGGAAGCTAAATTCAAATCTACCATATTCAACTATGTCTACACTGGAGTTTAGAACTCTATTTGTTCTATGCTATAGGAAAACAATTTACAGTTATTCAGACATTCTTGATCTGTGTCTACATAGTTAAAACATGAAATACAATACCAGGTGAGCCTGTCTACCTATGCATAATGAAATCTAAAATGTCTGGTGGATAAAATGTGAAACAGTCCCAATGTATCATAAGAAGAATGACATGATCAGCATTATGCTTATTTCAATAAATAATAAACAAAGTTCATGTCATATGCACAATAAGTAATATTAAACAAGGCTATTGCCATATGAACAAATAATATTAAACAATGTTAGTTCCATGTACACAATAAGTAACATTAAACAAGGCTTAATGCTGTATGCACAATAAGTCATATTAAACAAGGTTAGTGCCTTGTACACAATAAATAACATTAAACAAGGTTAGTGCCATATGCACAAGTAATATTAAACAAGGTTAGTGCAGTGTGCGCAGTAAGTAATATTACAAAAGGTTAGTGCCATGTGCACATTAAGTAGTATTAAACAAGGTTAGTGCCATATGCACTATAAGTAATATTAAATAAGCTTAGTGCCATATGCACAATTAATGTTAAACAAGGTTAGTGCCATGTGCACAATAAGTAATATAAAACAAAGTTAGTGCCATGTGCACAATAAGTAATATTAAACAAGGTTAGTGCTGTGTACACAATAAGTAATATTAAACCAGGTTAGTGCTGTGTGCACAATAATATTTTATTTTATTTTATTTACATTTGTTAACCGGGCTAGTCTGGCTGGATACATGTCCATTTTCAGCAGAGGCCCGAGGAGAAAAGCTCCACTATCATACTATAAACTTTACAGTTCAAAACAATCAAGAATCAAAAACAATCAAACAATGACAAAAAGCAAACAACAATTGAATATACAGTGTAAAATATGAAAGCAGGTAAAGGAACGGTTATTATGTAGTTTAAAAAAATGCAGAAATGAAGTATGCAAAAAGTGGAAAAGTACAAGTTGTGCCTGGCACTAATATTAAGGACATAGCCTAGCATAGGAGTAGCCAGTAAGTGAGTAAGAGAAGAGAGGGTGACCAAAAAGTAGTGATAAAAGCATGAGGTAGGAGGATATAGGAAGTGTGAAAAAAGAAGCAAGAGAAAGAAAGCAGATGGTCAGAAGGGAAATCAATCAGAAGTTAAGAATAATCAGTAGAAGTGAAGGAGGGGACTGGAGAGGGTAAAATCTTTGCTGAGCTCAGTCAGGATTGGAGCATGGGCATAGCCAGTGATTTTGTAAATGATTTCTAATCTGTTTTTTGAAAAGGTGAGATGAGCCTAGGGAGGTCAGTTCTCTGGGAAGTTTATTCCAATATGATCCAACAGTGTTTGCAAATAAGGAGTCACCTGCTTTATTATGAGATTTGAGAGTAGTTACTAGAAGCTTGTTGGCTGAGCGAAGTGTAGTAAGATTTTTATAAGGAGTGATGAGGTTATTCAGTATGGGTGTATTGGAGGGGTAATGTAGAATATTAAAAGTGATGACTAATTGCTGTAGGAGTATTAGGTTTGGAAGTTCTAGCCAGTTAAGTTTTTTTAAGTTAAGACAGTGATGAGTACGGAATGGGGAGCCTGTGGCAAATCTGGCAATACTATGGTAGGCTGAATTAAGTTTCTGAAGGTTAGCTTTAGAAATGTTGATAAAAGATGGAGAGGCATACAGTAGTGTAGAGATGAGGTGAGTTTGGGCAAGAGACATTCGGGATGTGGCAGTAAGAAAGGGCTTAAGTCTGTAGAGGGCACCTATTTTTTATTAACTGTCTTGATAGTTAAATCAATGTGATAGTCAAAGTTTAGCTGATTGTCTATGGTAATGCCTAGTAGTTTTGTGGAATGGTCAGGTTTAATGATAGTGCCATTGCAGGACACAATGGAAAAAGACATTGGGGTGGATTTAAGGGTTGGGGTGAAAAGTAGAAGTTTGGTTTTTTTGGGATTTAGGAGGAGACAGATATGTTGGAACCATTTTTCTGCTGCTGTGAAGACCATTTGGGTAGAGGAGTGGAGTTCTACTGGGGATGGAGCAGAGCAGATGAGAGTTGAATCATCAGCATACTGTATACAAGTGGATGTAGGGAGGGAAGTGGGCAGGTTATTTATGAATATTGAGAAAAGGAGGGGACCTAAGATGGATCCTTGTGGGACGCCAATAGTAACTGGGAGCTGAGAGGATAGATGGCTGTCCCAGAGGACTGCTTGTTTTCTGTTTGTCAAGTACGAGTCAAACCACTGTAGTGCTAGTGAATCAAGTGAGAGGGATTTTAAAGTGTGTAGGAGAAGTTGATGGTTGACCATATCGAATGCTTTTGAGAGGTCCAGGAATAGTGCAGAGGAGAAAAGGTTGTTATTGCGATTTTTGTTGATTATGTCAGTGAAGGAGAGAAGGGCAGTAGAAGTACTGTGGTAGGGCCTAAAACCATGTTGTGAGTCAACAAGTAAGTTGTTATGCAAGAGATGATGTAAGAGTTGATGGTGTATGCAGCATTCCATTATTTTAGATAGTGGAGATAGAAGGGCAATAGGTCGAAAATTGGAGAGTTCGTTAGAGTTACCTCCTTTATGGAGGGGAATGATATGGGAGATTTTCCAACAGGATGGGATTTTGGATTCGGTTATAGTTCTGTTTATTAAGATGGAGACTGGGTAGGCTACCTCGGTTGCAGTTAGTTGAAGATATTCAGCTGGTAGCTTGTCGGCAGAAGGGGTGCAACGTTTAAGTTTAGAGAGTAACTTACGTATATAGGTTGTGGAGACTGTATTAAACTTTAGCATGGGGGTGCTGTTTTGGGTGGAGGTTATTTGGAGGGAAAGGGGGGGAGTCATGGTGTTTGCTAGAGAGGCGACTGTTTGAGAGAAGAAGTTGTTGAAAGTGTTGGCTATTATATTAGGTTGGGTCTGAGCTAGGCTAGCTGGGGTAGGTGTTTTGGTGTTCCCTGGATGGAGCAGTTTCTTTATTCCTGACCAAAATTGTTTGGGGTTTTGGTTTTGGTTTTGTTGATACTGAAAGTAATAGTTTTTTTTATCCAGATAGGTAAGTTTCTTTGTTGTGTTTCTCAGGTGTTTGAAGTTTTGATGGTCAGTAGGGTTTTTTGTGGACCTCCATTTTGTCCATAATTTATTTCTAGCTCGCATTGTTTGTTTAGTCTTTTTGGAGAGCCATGGGGCTGCCTTGGAGCCTAGTCTAATTAAACGAGATGGTGCATGATGCTGGAGAATTTGTAGGAAGGTATTGTTGAAATGGGTAACTGCTTCATCTATTGGGAGGTATTTTAGAGTTGACCAGTTATATTCTTTGAGTTCATTTCGAAAGGATGCTAGGTTAAAATTCGTTTTGTTGTGTACAGTACGATAGGTAGCTTGCTTGGGATTGTTGTATTTTTGTTTAGTGATAAAGGTAAGGAGATGGTCGCTGATATTGTCAGGGAGTATTCCAGTTTTATAAGAGAGGGATTGTTGTTAATCAGTATCCAATCTAGAATGGTTTGTTTGTGGGTTGATTTGTGCATTCTAGTAGGGGAGTTAATGGTTTGATGAAAGTTAAAGAGATTAAAGTGAATGGTGGGTTTGGGAGATATGCAGGAGTTCCAGTCAATATTAAAGTCTCCTAAGATTATGGTTTCCTGAGGAAAGCTACAGGAGACCCAGCTTAGGATATTTTCTAGTGTGTTGACGTTATTGCCTGGAGGTATGTAGGAGC